>NC_141908.1:27197500-27277500 GCF_057802395.1 Ceratotherium simum simum
ACCGCTTGGCAAGCCATGCTGTGGCGGTGTCCCATATAAAGTGGAGGAAGATGGGCATGGATGTTAGCCCAGGGCCAGTCTTCCTCAGCAAAAAGACGAGGATTGGCAGATGTTAGCTCAGGGCCAATGCTCCTCACAAAAAAAAAAAAAAAAAACTTCGCATAAGGGCCGGCCCTGTGGCTTGGTGGTTAAGTGCGCGCGCTGCGATGCTGGTGGCTCGGGATCGGATCCCGGGTGCGCATCGAGGCACCGCTTCTCCGTTCATCCTGAGGCCGAGTCCCACATACAGCAACTAGAAGGATATGCAGCTACGACATACAACTATCCACTGGGGCTTTGGGGGGAAAAAATAAAATAAATAAAATCTTTAAAAAAAATAAATAAATAAATAAATAAATAGCATTTTTAATAGCATCCAAAAATATAATTCATTTCCTATCACTTAGGATAAATTTAACAAAAGACATTAAAGACCAGCACAATGAAAACTACAAAACACTGCTGAGAGAAATTAAAGAATAAGTAAATAAATGGAGCTATACCATGTCTGTGGATTGGAATAACTCAATATCGTCTAGAAATTAACCCTACTCAAATTGATCTATAGATGCAATGCAATGCCAATCAAAAATCCTACAGGCATTTTGTATAAATGTACGAGCCAATCCTATAATTGATACGGAAATGGAAAGGACTTAGAGGACCTAAACAATTTCAAGAAAGAACAAAGTTAAAGAACTTATACCACTGATTTCAAGACTTAATATGAAACAGGGTGATGTTGGCATGATAGACATACAGATCAATGTAATAGAACAGAGTCTAGGAAAAGATCCACACATATATGATCAGTTGATTTTTAACAAAGTTTCAAGATAACTCAAAGGAGAAAAGATAGTTTTTACAACAAATGGTCCTTCAACAACTAGATATGAAAAAGAATGAACCTTGATCCCTAACTCATACTCTACACAAAAATTAACTCCAAATGGACCAGAGACGTAATGTAAAAGCTAAAACTAAAACTTTTAGAAGAAAACACAGGAGAAAATCTTCACAACCTGTAGTTAATCAAAGATTTCTTAGACAAAACCAAAAAAAAAAAGAAAAAAAGCACAGACTAGAAAAAGAAAATACTGATAAACTGGATTTATTCAAAATTTAAAACTTCTGCTCTTCAAATGACACCATCAATGAGAGAAAAGAGCAACCTACAGACCAGGAGAAAATATGTCTGACAAAGAACTTGTATCCAGGTACATAAAGAACTCTTATAGCTGAATGACAAGAAAATAATACAAATTTTTAAGATGGCAAAAGATTTGAACAGATACTCCACAAAAGAAGATAAACAAATGGTCAATAAGAAAGGACTCCAGGTCCAGCTGCCATTAGATGGTAACCACGTGAGAAACCCCCAGGGAGAACTACCCTGCTAAATCCAGTCAACCCACAGAACTGTGAGAGAGACTCATAAGCTATTGTTTGAAGCCATCAAGTTTTGTGGAAGTTTCTTACACATCAATAAACAACCAGAACATCCATTCTTTTCAAGACGCATGTGATGGAATAAAAAATATTATAAATAAGTGGATACTGACTAAAAAAAAAAAAAAAAAGAAAACGAAAAGATCAACATCACTAGTAATCAGGGAAATGCAAACTGAAACCACAATGAGATACCACTGCACACCCACTACAATGTCTGAATTTAAAAGAATGGTAACATCAAGTGCTGGCCAGAATGTGGAGCAACTACAACTTTCATACAGTGCTGGGGAATATGGTACAATAATTTTGAAAACAGTTTGGCAGCTTCTTATGAAGTGAAATGTACACTTAGCACATGACAGTACAATTCTACTCCCGGGTATCTAACCCAGAAGAATGATAGCACACGTACACAGACTCATACATGAACATTCAAGGTAGTGTCATTCCTAGAAACACGCCAAATGTCCCCGAAGAGGTAAATGGAAAAGCAAATTGTGGCACATTTATAAAATGAACACTACTCTGTGGTGAAAAGGAACTACTACGACATATAATAACATAGTAAGCTTCAAAAACATCATACTGAAAAGAGTACATAATGTGTGAATCTATTTATATGAAACTTCAGAGCAAGCAAAAGTAATTCATAGTGAAAAAGTCAGAGCAATGCTTGCCTGGAAATTAGGATGACGGAGGGAGAAGTGACTGCAAACAGATGCAAAGGAACTTTCTGAGGTGACAAAAATGTTCTATACCTTGATTGTAGCAGTAGTTACAAGGTGTGAATATTTGTCAAAATTCATTGAACTGTACATTTAAAATAACTGCCTTGTATTATATGTAAATTATACTCCAATATATTTGATTTAAAAATTAAAAAGGAAAAGTAACATTCAGACATTTGGAAATAGCATCATTGCCCAAAGATGCCAATAAAGGGCACATCAAGTTTTACTACAGGTTTAACCCCTACATAAAGTCTTTTATTCAATCAATTATGTATTATGTGCCAGAATGATTCTAAGTGTGGTGGTACACAAAACACAGAAAACAAAATGAAATCCCCTGTCCTCATTAAGCTTTCATTCGAACAGGAAAAGACTGACCATAAAAAAGTCAAGGTAATATACAGTAAGTTAGCTTGGGAAAGTGCTAACCAGAAAAATAAAGCAATTGTGGGGAGGGGTATGTTTTAAATAAGATTGTCAAGGAAGGTCGCACTAGGAATGTAACATTTCAGTAAAGATCCAAGAAAGGTTAAGGAGTAAGCTAATGCGTTATCTGGGGGATGAGCATTCCAGGCAGAGGGAACAGCAAGTGCAAAGGCCATGAGGCCAGCTATTCAAGGAACAGTATGGTGTCAGGTGTGAATGAAGAATAGTAAATAAGACAGTCAAAAGATGAGGTTGCAGGTGGGGCAACAGCAATAGCAATGTAGTAGCAATAGGCTACGACAAAGACATTAGTTTTTACAGTGAGTGAGAAAGGAAACAAAGTTTGAAGAATGACAAGACTTGACTCATGTTTTAACTGTGATTATTTTGGCTACTGCACTGAGACTAGACTGCAAAGCTGGGTTATGGGTTGAGGATTGTAGGAGGAAGCTGGCAGACCAGTCAGGAGGCTATTAAAATAACCCAAGTAAGAGACAATAATGACTTGGACCAGGTAGTAGCCGAGGTGGTGAGAGGTGGTCAGATTCAGATTCTAGACCGATGTATTTTGATGGCAGAGCCAACATGAACTACTGACAGATGAGGTGTGGATGTGAGAGAGAGAAGAGTCAGGGATGACTCTAAGGTCGTGAGTAACATGGACTTGTCATTAAGTTAGATGGAGAAGACTAAAGATGAAACGAGTTGGAGTAAAAAATGCGTTTTGAGCATTTTAGATTTAAACATCTTCAAATATCCATACGGAGGTATCATGAGACAACTGGATATGTGTCTAGAGTTTAGAGAAAAAAGCTTCTTATAAATTAAGATTTTTATTATTGTTTTGCAAAGTAAATCACTAGGTATGATGGTCTATGTGTAAAACTTTCAGGAAATAATCCGTACTTGAATTTAATACATTAGGGCCTCAGTACTAATGGATTGTTTGTCTGTTTTCTGATTTACATAAATCCATACAAGTCTGCTAGGCACTTCACACCTTTATTTTTACTTTCACATCTGAAGTACAGCAATATGGATAGATAAGGTGTGTATTTAAGATAACAACTTGAACAGACACATTCCTGGAGCTACAGCTATTTAAAAGTGACACTAGCATCAAGATACTCATTCTTATTCTGGTAAGGCTTTAAAAAACAATCACTTGTTAGGAAACTAATTGCACTGCCAAATGCTTCTTAGGATCATATGTAAAAATCATCATCTTCTCTACATTTTACTGTTTTAAATCAAGGAAAGTAATAGACTTTGTGATTAGACTTAGAAGTTTGGTTTTGATGCTTATAACTATCTAGGTTCTAAAGTGAATAACATTTCCATACTATATCTCATAAAGAAGACACTTTATGCATAACTAAAGAAACGTGAAAATGACATGTAAAAATACCAAACTTCACCAGGAATTATAACATGGGCAAGCATGCTTAACTGGTGGTTGAAACCATTTATTAAAAAGTAAAATTTGGGGGCCAGCCCCGTGGCCTAGTGGTTAAGTTCAATGTGCTCCACTTCGGTAGCCCAGGTTTGGTTCCTGGGTGCAGACTTACACCACTCGTCGGCAGCCATGCTGTGGCAGCAACCCACGTACAAAATAAAGGAAGATTGGCAATAGATGTTAGCTCAAGGAGAATCTTCCTCAGCAAAAAAAAAGTAAAATTTTCAGCGTGAATGAGCATTATTTCTTCCCAGCCATCTACTCATTCCCAATTCCATGTCTTTGATTATTCCCTCATGTTAGAATGCCTTTCTTCCCAGCTGATATCCTTCTCTGCCTTCAAGGCCCAGCCCAAACTCAGCCTCCTCCACAAAGCCTGCCCTGAACCCCAGTGGTATTCAGTTCTTTCCACATTCTCAAAGCACTGACACTTACATGTCTAGAGCACTTATGTCGCTGTGTCATGGATTAAGTTTAGCTATTTACATTAAAGTAGAAGCTCCCTGAGAACAGAAAATCTTAGTCATCTTTACCTTCCCTAAAACGCCTAACCCAGTACCTTTCATATCAGGTTGTAGATACTCCCTAAAGGTTTGCTCAACTAAATTAAAATCCTATTAAACTAAGAAAATGATCAAATAGACTGAACTCAATGGGATACAGGTTTCCTCCACTATCCGAAAGTTTGCTTTAAGCCACTTCACTTTTACAAAAGACTTACATTAGCACCTGTTTTCGCTAACCAAAAGAAATCCGAAAAGGATTTTCACTTTTACAAAAAAGGCAAAAAGCAAAAACAGCGTTCAGTTTGTTTTGCAGCAAGCCATTACAGAGGCAGTGCGCACCCGGCGCAGCGAGAGCAGCGCCACCAAGCTCTTTCCCTGGGAACTAAATGCAGCATCTCAGCATCAAGCTGCCATAACTTTGCATTGCGTCTGTGAGCATCTGTGAGCATCTGTGCTTTATCTCCACTTATTTTGGTAGGTTATTTTTTGGGTCTGAGAATGCTCAAAAGTTTTTCCCATATAAATTAATGCTAATTACTTTTTCACTTTACACCATTTTGGCTTATGAAAGGTTTCATAGGATCACTGTACTTTCGGAAAGCAGGGGAAACCTGTATGTGCTTTCATCTCCTTTCATCACTTCAAACACACTCTTCTAGATCTCACTTCCCCATCTCTCCATAACATCCCAGATAAATTCTATTGCTTCTCAGTCACTTTCAAGTATTGCAAAATACAGTCTAGTCCTATTTAAACCTTCAATTTCATATTTTATTCAAAGAGTATCCACACACCAACACCTGAATCCCAGGCCAGCCAAGAAAGAACATAATCTGTTTTCAATATTCTTCCTGGCTCTTTCACTTTTCTCCACTTCCTTCCTCACTTTCTGCTTCCTCCAGATCAGGATAGGCAGAGGAAGAGGGACAAATGTCTTGTTGCTTAGTTCCATGGGGGTTTACCGGATAGCCAAGAAGCAGGATGGTGTTATCCTTGTGTAACTATTGATAGCACCTTCTCTCATTCTCAAAGGAGCCCAATTTGGACAGTACATTTCAGGTCTTCACGGCAGGGTGGCCATAAGTTACAGCAAGCAAAGAGGCTGGCCCCTCCACCCTGCACAGTTCCCTGGTATGGGAGGTGCATTCTCAGGCTCACCTCCTACTATCCCACCCATAGTCCCCTCATATGGCAGGATCCATCAAGATAACTCAAGCCTGAGTACTTCCCATGGTGTCTGCTTGGTCCACAAAAAAAATCGCACCTTACCACACCAGATAGACAAATGCGAACTCTTTCCACTACTTCCCTCTCACTCAACATGCCATCTCACTGGCTCCAGTCACTCTCCTCCCCTCCAGAAACAAGTCTATGCTCAGGAATGCCCCAAACTCTAGGAAACGTATGTCATGCTCTCTCAAGCACTCTCTGAAAGGTGCCATTCCAGTATCAAGAAACAAGATTCTGTAACTCAAAGGTCCAGACATGAAGTTAAATACCAATCTACACTTCTGGCAGACACACCCAAATCCTGGACTGGGAACAAAAAGTCCTTTTGGGGAAAAACAGGAAAATGTCACAGAACTAACTCCCCACTAGATTAACAATTCTTCACCTGAATGAAGAATTGTAATATCCCTTTTCTAATTTCTCTTACATATGGGAAGTGGGTGTTGCAGTTCTCTTTTAAGCCCCACACTCTTTTTAGAATGCAAGGATACTTATCAACCTTTATTTTCAGCTTCGGAGCTTTAGCTGAAATCCTGAAACAAACAAGTCCTAGGCATCATCCTATTATCTTAGGTGAGATTCCCCTACATTACATCTACTGCTTACCTATTACAAGGGACCCTTATGTTAAGCAACTCAATGTGAAATAAAGATTTACCAAAAAAAAGAGGTGACTAAACACATCAAGGAAAACAAAAAAGGAGATTCCTCATCTGACCAAACAAACTTCATCTTAGTAGATTAGTACATTATTCATACTTCAAACATCTCACTTAATTATACATACATTTAATGGAGAGCCACTGCATAAAATAGAGAATGCCCACTTTAAAATTCAAATTAAAACATATGCTACCTACAAAATGAAATGACAATTAAAAATTCTGTACAACAAAGTCAATAATTGCATATCTAAGTCAATCTTAGATATACTATAACTACAATTTTTCAAAAATAGATTTATCATAAAACTATTTACTAGATTTCAGTTATTATTTGAAGAATATTCCTAAAAGCTCTCTAGCTATATAAAAATCATTTAGTACAAACCAATATCTATACCTAGTACAAACTGTAGAGATTTACACATTTGAACTAAAAATGCACGGTGGGAATGGTGTAACCACTTTGGAAAGTTATATACTTCTAAAGTTAAAACATACACCAATCCTATGACAGAACTACTCCAATCCTAGGTATTTAACCCACAGAAATTAAAACATATAGCCACAAAAAAACTTATACAAGGATTCTGTTTATAGGAGCTTTATTTACAATAGCCAAAAACCAGGAAAAAAAATTCAATGTCCATTAACAGAATAATGGATAAACAAATTGTGATAAAATGGCATATTATTCAGCAACAAAACAAAATGACCACTAATACACACAACATGGATAAATCTCAAAACCATTATATTGAGGAAAAGAAGCCAGATACAAAACAGTACATACTCTATGATTCTATGTTACATAAAGTTTAAGAACAAGCTTACCTCATCAATGGAAATAGAAATCAGAACCATCACTGTCTATGGGGAAGAGAGGGAAGGACTGATTGAAAAGAGACATAAGGGAATTTCTGGGGGGTGCTAAAATGTTCTATTTTTTGAATAGGAATAATTATATGGATGTATACACATGTGAAAATTCATTAACTGTACACTTAAAAATGTGTGTCTTTTTTTGTATATAAATGACACCCCATAAAACTGATTTAAATCACATCTGATATCTTACTTCTGGATGATGTCAAGGATAATCAGCTAATGTACAGTGTAATTTCTTGCCTAAAGCTGAATATATATTGGTAATAATCATAACAAACTTACAGCCTTAATCAGATTCTAAAACACAAATCCAAGTCTAAAGTGTTTACCCACTGTCACAAGGATATACAAGGATACTGTAGGCTAATTTTAGCCTACAGAAACACCCATGAGGATTCACAGAATGAATGGGAGTAATCAGCATATCTTTTCTTGGGAGGTCATGACCTCAAATAGGTGGTCACTTTTGACTACCACAAAATATGAATACAACTTCACGTTAAAATCACTTTTTCTCCACTTATCCAATATTTTCTCTGCCTACTAGCAAGTAGAGCTTACTGCCCTACTTCACTAACACCTATTTCTAAATCACTTTTCCTGACCTCTCCTCCCAAATTTTCTCCTTTTTTGAGTAAAAACTCTATTTAGGAATATCACATAACCACTTCACTCTTGAATAGCCCTCACTTCTTGCCCTTTGTCCAACTGCCTTGTTTGCCTATGACCTGTTTGCTACTTTTTTCCTATATTTTCAAGCAATTAAAAAAATATTTTCCATTTTAACATTTTAAGTTCAATAATTTCAATAGTTTTTTCTTGTCTTTATTACCACATTCCTCACCAAGGTGCCAAAGAACTCACATTGAGGCTACTTCACCACGCTGCCACCTTGGCTGAGCTTTTTTACTTCACTCCTCCTAGCGGTCCAAGGACCAACAAAGCCAGACTCCTTATCATTTCACTCTATACCTCAAGAAACATAATTAGATCATTTGACTCCAAAGCCCTATTGCACAGTCGTCTTTTACATTTAAAAATGCTGCTGCTGCTGCATTATTCACCATAGCCAAGAAGTGGAAGCAACCTAAGTGTCCCTCGACCGACTGGATCAAGAAGATGTGGTATATATATACAATGGAATACTACTCAGCCATAAAAAAAGACAAAATCGTCCCATTTGCAACAACATGGATGGGCCTGGAGGGTATTATGTTAAGTGAAGTAAGCCAGAAGGAGAAAGACAAACATCGTATGATCTCACTCATATGTGGAATATAAACCAACACATGGACAGAGAAAACTGTATTGTGGTTACAGGGGCAATGGGGGTGGGGGGTGGGCACAAGGGGTGAAGGGAGTCATATATATGGTGATGGACAAACAAAAATGTACAACCCAACCCAAAATTTCACAATGTTAAAAACTATTAAAACATCAATTAAAAAAAAAAAAAATGCTGCTGCTGGGGCCGTCCCCGTGGCCGAGTGCTTTGAGTTCTACACGCTCTGCTTGGGTGGCCCAGGGTCTGCAGGTTCGGATCCCAGGCACGGACATGCTCCGCTCGTCGGCCATGCTGTGGAGGTGCCCCACGTACAAAGTGGAGGAGGACTGGCATGGATGTTAGCTCAGAGCTAGTCTTCCTCAAACAAAAAAAAACAGAAGACGAAGATTGCCAACTGATGTTAGTTCAGGGCAAATCTTCCTCACCAAAAAAAAAAAAAATGCTGCTGCTAAGGCACTGTTCCTAACCAAGTGGCTGGATGTGTCCCCTCCAAGGAGATGATGTTTTGTTCAGGCCTATAGATGTCTGCTTGTAAAGCTTGTAAACATTTACAGTTCTCATTTTAATAGGCTTCATGACACTGTTATCCACTGTTATTCCTGTACCCCAAACTATTTGGTAGTCACCTTAGACTGCATCAGACTGCTTTAACCAATCCTCTTTCAAGAACTTTTTCTACACATTCTATTTGGAGTTGATCCAACTCAGCTTATGATATATAAAAGTTACTGTGGTAGCTCATTATCATCCACTCTTCATACATGGATTTTCTATCATGGCATCACTTACATCTAAAAATACAGCTATACAATACTATACTAATACCAAAGACAACCCATTATATAGCTGGAAGAGTTCTAGAGTCCAGATACAATATTTGCAAACGTATCTTCTCACTGCTTTCCAAGGAGGCTTCAACATCCTTCCACAACACCAACATGAAGTCATTCATGTTAAAAGCCATTAATCTCAAAATCTTCCCATAATGTATGCTGGCCTTTCAGATTACTTTTTATTTCTTCATTTATCAGACAATCACTGAAGAGAAAGCCTCTGCACAAAATGAACCACAAACTGTAGGACTCTCTGTCTTCACGTCTTACTCTAAGACCTTGGGTATACCACTTAGCTTCTAGTTTCATCATCAGGAAATTGGGATAATTGCATCTGCTTTCAAGGATGTGGAAATGTTACAAATAACTTATGCAAAGTGTCTTACTCAATGCTTAGTATATAGGAGGCTTTCAATAAATAGTACATGATAATAATAAACCACTCTATTCCACTGATATCCTTACTCTAGCACCCGTCAATCCAAAATACACAGTGCTTATCTGTGATTTTATTATCTATCACATGACAACCTCATTCTTTTACATTCCACTAATTTCCCAATGCCTAGAATAGCCTCACTTTCTCCATTCACAAAATTACCTCCCACTCGATTTAAGGAAAAGCAGCTTTAACCAGGGATTATGAAGTTAGGGGAAAGGCAGTGAGAGAAGGATCCACCTAAACAGTCACTGCTCTACTAAAATGGACACAGTAATGTATGCCTACTACAACCTTACCTTAATCTTTCTTCAAGTCTTTTTTTTTTTTTGAGGAAGATCAGGCCTGAGCTGACATCCATGCCAATCCTCCTCTTTTTGCCAAGGAAGACCAGCCCTAAGCTAAGATCTATTGCCAATCCTCCTCCTTTTTTTTTCCCTTTTTCTCCCAAAAGCACCAGTAGATAGCTGTATGTCATAGCTGCACATCCTTCTAGTTGCTGTTATGTGGGACGCCGCCTCAGCATGGCCGGACAAGCAGTGCATCGGTGCGCACCCGGGATCTGAACCCAGACTGCCAGTAGCAGAGGGTACGCACTTAACCGCTAAGCCATGGCGCCGGCCCCCTTCAAGTCTTTTTTGAAGTCCATGAAAGTAACAATCATGTCTTCCTTATGTCCTATAAATATCAAGACTAAACAGATCCTATATAAAACACAGTCAGTGGACAAAAAGACCCTCTAAATCCCAATGTTTTGTCATCTCAGAAATCAATTCATGAGAACTCACCACATGGCGGGCTGGGGGAGGATAACACTAAATATTCTTTTGACCACTGATACAAAACTAGTTTTAAACACCTGGATTTTCTTCTTCTCCCGATTATACTCAAATTATTATTGTCTCAGGAAACCATCTAAAAGATTAATACAGATGCTTTTTTGCAACTATGTTCTCAAATGATAACGTTCTCAAATGTTATCAAAATAGATAACACTATTCTTTCTTCAATGAAGTACTTTTTCATACTCACTTTTATGAGATGTCTTCTCAATTTCAGTAAGAACAGGTGAATTAAGAATAACTGCAACCTATCAAGCTATATTCATGCATTCTTCTGTATAGTTTGGAAAAGGTTTACTTTAGGAAAAAAACAATAATTGCAATATACAAAGTGCTCTGCTTATTGTCCCCTCCCTTTTATAGAGGTTTCCAGAAGACCACAACGGAATTCCTGATTTGAATGGGTTATCAATGTTAAATCTATATGTTTCTTATTAAATATATCTTATTTATAAAGTAAAAAGGTATTTGCTGCTTTATTTAAACACAAACACACACTCACAGTCTTTCCTAAAGTACCTTATACTTGAAAATGGCAAAGTTTTCCAAATATTAATCATAATAATCCCAAATAAAATCTGCAGGGTAGTTTAATTATGGCACAATTAATGAATGACAGAGCATTTTATTTCAAAATCCCTGAGTTCTAGGATCTAAACATCTATAAGAACATCTCTTTCATTTCATATTCAAAAGAGTTTAAGGCATTCAAGTGCTACAACACACCTGTCTTTCAGTTATAGGCATTACTTCAATGAAGATAGCTTAAAAACCATGAAATGAAATCAATTCCACATAAAGTATGATTCTGATCTCTAATCTGACTTGTAAACGAGATGTGTGTAACTTGCACTATTCAGCAACCCACAGATCTCTTTCCTAGCAGGATGGCTACGTTAGTTGCACCGCCCTCTGAAATCGTGCAGTAGCGGCAGTGGCACACTGACAAACTGAATAGTATATGCCTTGGATAAAGATTTCAAGGTAAGTCATGAGGGAATCTTTCTGTTTGTAGATGAGCTGTATGAACTATATAAAATGTAATCTATGTTTTATATCCTGGGCTGCCAGAGTTTTTGTTGAATGCTAAGATGAAAAAAATGATGAAGATTCACTGAGGAAAAAAATGCGATTCGACTTTAAGAGAATCCACCCACCTTATTTCCTAGCACTGCTTTCAAATCCTCTATAACTGGTATAAATAGATGTATTCCAAAAGCAGGGACTCAAACCAAATAAAATATTGATTTGGTTCAGAGAATACTTTGACATTCCAGGTTTCTTGTGATTCAATAGTTCTAGAAAATACACGGGTTTATTTCCAGTTCACATCTGCTCACTAAATCATTTTAAGCGAATTTAATTAATAGGTCTGAAGATACTAATTTATTAATAGTTATTAATTAGTTATTATTAATTTATTAACTGTTCTATGCACATTAATACTGTACAGTATGATTTTCTACTTACTATTGAGTTCAAAAGTCTACACAAAAGGATGTTTTCCTAGAAAATTCTGGGTATGGTAGCTTATTGTAAATACAAATATATTTTACTCTCACTTTAGGGGAGAACAAAATTTCAAAAATCCCGCAAGCAAAAACTTCCATGTGAAAATCGTAGTCCTTAAATTAGCCTTTTTAGGTTAAGCAGAGGTTTTCCTTTACAGTATTTTTGTTAGAGTAAGAGAACCAAATCTAAAACGTGATAACTACATAAGTTCTATAAATAGACAGGATCTTTAAAGTCTGATTCCCAAAGCAATTACCATATATCATTATGGAATGATAATACATTACACATTCCCAAGATCAAATTTACTTCAACTACTGCACCCCCATCAAAAAAAAAATCATTATTATTTAGTCATGAAGTCCTTGGAATCATAGCACAGCTTGATGCCATACTGGTGTCACACTCTGCCAGTCATCCAAAGAATATGCCAGCCTTCTTTTTCAACTTCTTTGTCTACTAGTGCATCACTGGACTCAGCAGGCAGCTCACCCAGACAATTTCAGTAACGGATTTTGGCTCTGTGCATTATAGATGAAAATCTGTACGAAGTATCCAGTTTGTCTTATAGCTGAGAGATCAGAACCTGCTGCAGATGTCACATCTAAATTCTTGAACGGATTTTTATCATCAGTGTCACCTATAAAACAAGACAGTGTCACGAACAGCATTGTCCTTAAGAACATCTCTTTCAGTAACACTAAGTTTCTGCATCATAACTGATAGTTATTTATTTGCCTAAAACATGGTTCAGCAAACTAGAGCCCATGGGCCAAAATTCAACCTACTGCCTGTTCTTGTACAGACATGATCTAAGAATGGATTTTATATTTTTAAATGGTTGAAAAAAGTTTTTTAAAAAGACTAATATTTTGTGACATGTGAAAATTATATGAAATTCAAATTCCAGTCTCCATAAATAAGGTTTTATTGGAACATAGCTACTTATTCATTTATGTATTTTTCTACAGCTGCTTTCACACGATAATGGCAGACTTAAGTAGGTGCGACAGAGACCATATGACCCATTAACCCTAAAATATTTACCCTCTAGTGCTTTAAAAATGTTTGCTGACTCCTGGCCTAGAGAATATTTAATGGGTAGATAATAATGATACCTACTGTCTGTTGCATGAAGAAACTGAGTATAATGAACCAACTGTTCCCCTGTATTACTTTCATCCATCCATCTAATAAATACTTCTTGGGCAGGCCTGTCACTCCACTACAGATAGCTGTAGTCACTTTGCTTCCCACTTTGGCTCAGGCTTGCCTCAATCCAAGGTGTCAATATTGCCCTTGGGCAGGAAGAAGATAAGGAGCTCAGCTTCAGGTCAAATTCTAGTTTTCCAACGCTAGCCTCTTCTGTGTCCCCAAGTTCTCCTGGTTCTGGATGTCTGCTTTATACCAACTATTCTCCATAACAAGCTTCCTGTACTAGATACCAGTCTTAGAAGTTTATATTTCCTGCCAGAGACCCCAGGGCAGTAGGCTGAGTCACAGCATTCCTTGCTCGCCAGTTCTATCCCTATTCTAACAGCCACCCTGTAACATAAATTTGTTTGGGGCCCTTGTGGACAGCTTGCATATTCCAACACTCTCTTGGCCTCCAGCACTCTTCCTGATCATATGATCAGGAGTTCATCGATCATATGATGAATGATGCCCCTGGAGTTCATCAATTAACTTTTATATTTAAACCTGTACCTGACCTATAAATCTGAGTTCAACCTTCCCAATTGGCCTGTCATTGTTTCTTCAGCTCAGTTCATACAATTACCAAACATAAGTGCAAAACAAAACAAAACTCTATATAGATGGATTTTCTACCTAGGACTACCATCTTAAGACATCTCTTATTTTTTAGCAACTTCCCCAAAAGGAAATACATCACCCCCAAGCAGCATCCAGAACACCCCTTCTCCTTTTTCCCTCCACCACTGCTTGTTAGCCCAAAGTTTCTATATCTGCTTCATCTGAGAGTGTTACCCACTACCTTCTACCCACTTGGGGTGCCTAAGATACCTGTGTCTCTTGAACATTGCTTCAGAATGCCTCTCTGGCTTCTAATAAAGCTTCAACACTCCTATTTCTATGTAAGGGGGAACACGGGGCTTCTTACCACTGTTAGACTGCAATGGAGAAATCTATTTGGCTAGATTTCTAGAAGTCAGAATATAATTCCCTACAGGAAGATGTTAATAGTCTACAACGAGACTATGCCCATACTATTAACGGCACTATGGAACTCAACTGTAATTCATATTACATTGTGGCAAATAACTAACTCACAAACACATTCATAAGTTGTGGATAGACTATCTAGAAAACAGCTATGAAATGTCAAGACTTTACAGCAGACAGATTAGCCTAGTGTAAAGGCTTGAGAGAAAAATGGTAGTTTATTTTCAGCAAAGTGAACTTCACTACAACCCTGAAGTAGCTTGCCATGGTGAACAGCTCTGAAAACTGCCTGAATAGCTCACAACCAAAAGAGTGCTATCAAGAATTAATACGCTGACTGGAACGACCATTAACCATATCTCATTTCTGCATAGCAACCATGTAGGTAGCATCAATCTTAAATAAAAAAGAAAATCTTTAAAAACACACACAGGAACCCTCTGCCCATTTGGGGAATGACATGGAAGTCCAGTGACATATCCTTGAGAAAAGAAACAAGGCATGTAGTCCATATTCCAAAGGAATACTTAGAAGATTAAAACTTTAGAACTTTTACTCATTTGATAAATCTAGTCTCTTTCCCTTAAAAAAGCAGTTCTCAAACTTTTTAGCATCAGGACTCCTTTATGTTCTCAAAAATTGAGGACTCCTAAGAGTTTTTGTTAATGTGAGTAATAATTATCAATATTTACCATATTAGAAATTAAATGAAAAAATTTTAAGTATATAGTAATTCATTTTAAAATGTTAATAATGTATTTAACATGACAAGTAACATATTTTATGAAAAATTACTCTCCTAAACAAACAAGCTTAGTGATAAAAATGATAGTTTTACAACTTTTGCAAGTTTCTTTTATGTCCAGCTTAATAGAAGACAGCTGGATTCTCATATCTGCTTCTACATTCAATCTATTGTGATACATTGTTTTGATTAAACTATATGAAAAAGAATAGCCCCACACAAATATGTAGTGAGAAAGAAGGAAGTATATGTTAATATTAATAGCCTTTTCAGATAATTGAGATGTACTTCTTTGATACTACACCAAAACTTGACAAGTAGGAGTTTAAGGGTTAGTTGTAACATGGAATCTAATAGCACATAAACTTTTTGCATTCTGTTACCTGCGTTTCGTAATGGTCTTTTACCCATAATTCTGTAATAATTATCACTTTGAAAATATTGGTTTATTGAGTTATGCAGATATTCCAAATCTTGACATAACTAATTAGTACCACAGCAAAAACTAACATGCATTAATATCACCACCTCTCCCATCAGAAAAATCTTTAAGTATTGAGAAGACGGCAAAAGCATGGCAAGCGATACAAGTTTTCCGAAATTTTAATTTTTACTTGAAAGCTCAATTTTTATCATCAGCAACAAATATTGTCAGTTGTTTTCCCTGAAATGACAGGCTCATTTGTTCATTTTCAAGAAAATGACTGCCAAATATCTAAGTCCAAATAATCATAGTTTGTCTAGTCATTCTTTCAAGTAAAAATGATGTTTCACACAAAATATGGCTAGTTCAGCTTGCAACTCAAAAAATCACATAAGGGTTTTTCCTTGAGAGAACCAATGTACTCTGGATATACAGCAGAAGTGCTTTCTGCATATTTCCTATCTCATCACACAGAATATTAAAACAAAGTGTACTCAAGAATCAAGATTTAATAAAATTAATCATTTTTACCACATCATCAAGGACATTCTTGAGTGAAATTGGCTTTTGGGGTTTTGTTTTTTGGTGTTTTTTCACTGTGAAAGTATGACAGTGAAGAACACTATGATTACTGATACAGTTTGGTGCCACTGCCATTTAACATCTACTAAGATGCCCACAGTTTTACCCACCATTGCTTCTATACCACTAGGGCAAATGTCAAAGCTGAAAAAAAGGCAAAAAGTTAGTATTAACATGAAAATAGTTTTAATCGCACAGATCCCCTGAAAGTCTCTCAGTGACCCCCATGGATCTGTAGACCACAATTTGAGGACAGCTGCCTTAAGGAAAACACTGAAAGCTATGAAGGATAAACTGCCATCCCTAAATCCATAGTAAATATCCCCCCAACATAAGAAATATATTAAATATCTGAACAAATTCTTTCATTTTAACTCAAAATTGGTCCAATTTGTTCAGAAGCTGAATTAATAGTATAAATAATAATACCAATTAACATTTAATGAGCACTTATATGTATTATGTCCTTTAATCCCCAAAATTACTCTATTAGTTCTCTGATAGATTCATGCTACAGATGAGGAAACCTGAGGTAGAGAGAGGGAAAGTCACTTGTCCAAGGTCACAATAACAATTACCAATATTTACAGATTCAGACATTACTAAGTATTTTGCATACCTCACCTCTTTTTTTTTTTTTGTGAGGAAGATCAGCCCTGAGCTAACATCCGTGCTAATCCTCCTCTTTTTTTTGCTGAGGAAGACCGGCTCTGAGCTAACATCCATCACCAATCCTCCTCCTTTTTCTCCCCAAAGCCCCAGTAGATAGTTGTATGTCATAGTTGCACATCCTTCTAGTTGCTACATACCTCACCTCTTAAGTCTTTACAACAACCTTTTTATTATCCTCTTTTACCCTTAATTATTCTTTATACTTTTATTACCCATTTTACAGATGAAAACCTTGAATCAAAAAAGTACCCTGCCCAAGGTTACCCAAGTGTTGGATCATCTATATATAAATCCAAGTCTGTCTTACCCCAAAGAGTATACTATATATTCTGCCTCTCTATATCACACATCAGTATGTCCTTTGTATGTAAATAGATTGATGGTTACAAGAGCCTTACATAGTTTTAAAGTCAACTGAGCATGACCTCCATTTGGAAAGATTTTTACTAATTTGATTATCTCTGTCTTCAAATGGAACAAAACCTACTTCCTTTTAAAATAGTCTATGATCTGGGTAGATAGCTTATTCATTCACATTATTAAACATTTATCTGCATATGACAACAAATCAATGCAGCTAAGATTACTTTTTAAAAAAATACTCAATACACCCAGGTAATATTATCCCCATATTATAGACGAAGAAACTGAAATCCAGAGAAGTAACTAACTTCCCCAAACATATGCCATTCACAAATGGTTGAGAGTCAAAACCAGTTCGGACTGACCCTGAAGCCTAAAACTCTTAAATCATGCTGCCTGTATATACTTAAGAAGGTCTCAGGCAATGACCTAGGAATTGCTCACAAGGTCTGGATACAAAGCTTGCTGATATCATATCCACTCCACCCAAGGTAATCAAGATATGAATCATTTTATACCTCAAAGATCAAGAGGTGAAAAAGAAGCTGGGGTATGCTGAAAACAAAGAGCTGTTTTCAGGTGCTTTAAGTAAAGCATCTGTAGGTAATATTGAAGAAACAAGTAAAATTCACTTACAGAGGTGACAGACAGCACACATCTCCGTGGCTGAGATAAGCTTGTCTCTGTTTAAAAACAAAACAAAAAAAGCCTAGAGGAAAATGTCATTATAACTACACAGGCTATCTACAGATTACACAATAGCTTTCGGATGCCAGAAGCCCAAGAATGCTGCAAACCTTAGTAAATGGCAACAGAAATCATTTTCCTAAAACTTTCCTGAACCCTAATCAATCAGTAAAATTTTCATTTCGAGTTAGGATCTGTAAAGATCAGGGGTTATGCTGCTTAATATTAAACTCTAAGGGGGACAGGGAAGGAATCAACGTTTATCCAGCTCAATCACCCTTATAACTTGTAACAACTTTTAGGAAGTACAAACATCTTGAGATTGGACAGAGGAGTGTGACTTTAATTTCAACCTGTATTCTCAAGGAGTCCCCACACACATTTGACAGGAAGGTGACAAAATGGAAGGCTGTGGTATACCACCTAAAAGGGCAGGCAGTATGGCGAGAGATGAGCAATTATGCTTGTCACAGAACACCACATTCTGGATTCCCTCTGCAGCAAAGGAAAAAAAAATTTTTGAGCAAACTTTACCTCCTCCCATCAATGAGTCCCAGCATGACCAAAAAGAATCACACAGCTGTAAAAGCAGCTGACAGATATATAGGAAAAAAATATATATATATATCAAGATTGCGGTCACATCCCTTGACATGCATCATTTACACTAAGGATTCCCCCACTCATCTGAATTAATTTCATGTACCTCATTTCATTCAGATAATTGAAGTTTTCCTTTTAGAGTTGTAAAGTGTTTACCTCAACATAATTAGTAAACTGTCCACTTAAAAATACCACTACAAAAATTACCACCCCTTCCTCTCTACACATACATATATACTCCACTATCATTAAAAGTATGAGATTTTGGCCTTCACGGGAAATTTAGTTCAAAAGTGCTCTTTAAAAAATTAGCACAAGAAATTCTACAAGAAAAGTTATGGTCATTACCTTTTTAATACAGAGTGTTTGCATTACTTGTTAAAGACATAGTAATTTGGGTATTCAATATATGACTACTGTTCTGACACCAAATTAAAGGTTTAGACTACTAAAGAGTTTGATGACTTGCCTCAGTACAATAACTAGGATTGTATGGAGAACAAAATCAGAGGTCTCTTTTTTATGAGCAGGCATTTACGGGCCTTTTAATGAGAACCTACTCTTTAGTATATAATTATTAATGAACAAAAATAGGGCCATTAAACTCACTTCTTTATAGGGCCAAAAAACTTCTACGTTTAGGAAACAAAATAATATATACATATTAATCAAACTGAAGAAAAACTGAAATGTGAAATACCTAACAATACATGGTGAAAATTATATACCTTTTCTTCTTAAATAAATGCTCTGCAGATGATTGATGAGGCTATTTTTTATAAGGATATGCTTATAATTTAAAACACACAGACTCTCTAGTACTAATGATGGCAATAAAATGACTGAATTTCTTGTATGAATTCTAAATTTCTACATGAACACTGGTTTCCCATACTGATAACAGACTTACTCTTGGGATGAATTTATATCTAATCAATATTTACTTATCACCTGCTATATGCCAGGCACTGTAACGAGTGCTAAGGACACCGCCAGGAACAGCAGAGACTCAGTCCCAACACTCAAGGTTACACATAGTCTAGAAGGAAAGACAGATAATGAAGAAATGTGCTCTGCCAAAGTATTAAGAGACAGTTGGTCAAATGAAAGCTCAAAACTGAGAGAAGACAAGGGTTGAAAATTAAACATTTGAAAATAATTAGCTACCACTGAAATTCGATAAAAATCACCTACCAAGTGACTCAGCTAAGCAGGTAGAGAACCCAACAGCAGAGCAGTCAGGAAAGGGATCTAAGCAATGACTGGATAAAACCAGGGTGTCCTAGAGTCCCTGATGCATATGAAAAGTCGACCCTCAAAAAAAGTTCAAATTATAACAGCTAAAGAGCCCAGCTCTCAGCTGGCCTGTCTTCAGCATCCAAGGGATCAATTCGGTGAGTGCAAGTCCAGGAGGCAGTATCACAGTATCTTGGCTCTGCAAGTACTGCCCAGGCTGAAGTAGGACCCCAACCACCCACCTGTGGACAAGAGCAGGTCCCAGCTCCCTGAGGGGAGAGGAGAAGACAAGGAGAAGGAGATGGCCAAGCTGTCTTAAGCAGGCTTAAAACAAGGCTTCAGGTCCACAGAGAACTGGAATACAAAAAGGAACCACACAAGAAACATATCAACTCTATGGACTATTTAACACTTACTAAAGAAAGGCCATGGAATTGCTTCTCTGGTTACTTTTTTTTTTTTTTTTTTGGTGAGGAAGATTAGCCCTGAGCTAACATCTGTTGCCAATCCTCCTCTTTTTGCTGAGGAAGACTGGCCCTGGGCTAACATCCATGCCCATCTTCCTCTACTTTAAATGTGGCACGCCTGTCACAGCATGACTTGATAAACAATGCGTAGGTCTGTACCCAGGAACCTGTGAACCCCAGGCCACCGAACCAGAGTGCGCAAAATTAACCACTACACCACCGGGCCAGCCCCCACTTCTCTGGTTACTTTTACAAATAAACACTCAAAAAAAAAACAAATTGTCATCTGTTCAAATGACTTAAGTATAATCTTCAAGTATAGGGGAAAAGGACTAGATATTCTTACTAATTCTTATTGATGATTCTATATCCTAATTCCATCCAAATCTATATTGAAATATTCCAGATGCTTCACACACTTCATTAAGATGTTTATGCCCTATATTTCAAAACTGATGAGTAAAGTGTTTTTAAAAAAGAGAATCTCATAGTCAAACTGAGTACATGCCAGGGACACAGTGAGACACCATACCTCTGTAAGCAACAGATGCTCAGGGCACCAGAAAAATTCTAGATCCCACCTCCTGAAGGGGATGGGGTTAATATATTTTCAGTCTTAAAAAGAAAGTCGGAGGTGGGGGTGCGGGGCTGGCCCAGTGGCGCAAGCAGTTGGGTTCGCGCTCCACTGCGGCGGCCTGGGGCTCACTGGTTCATCGGCGCATACTGACGCACCGCTTGTAGAGTCATGCTGTGGCGGCGTCCCATATAAAGTAGAGGAAGATGGGCACGGATGTTAACTCAGGGCCAGTCTTCCTCAGCAAAAAGAGGAGGATTGGCAACAGATGTTAGCTCAGGGCTGATCTTCCTCACAAACAAAAAAAAATCTTTTTAAATCAATTCAAGAACTAAGTGGAAAGGACAGAACAGGCAGTGGATAGGTCAGAAAGACTGGGACTGACGTAAGAACCAGCAATGACAGATGTGAATTGCTTTGCTCCCCATAAATTAAAGACCATCCTACTCTACTGTACAATTGTTTTCAGCAGTAGTTCAGTAGATAAAAAATGCACGTAGTCCAAAGATGTTGTCCCCGGGAAAGCCATTATTTCTATGACTCTACCTATTCAAATGGGGATCACTCTATGGAACTGGCTCTGCATTTGCCCAAACATTATATTCCAAGGCTATTAAAAGGGTGGAATGGTGGTACTTTCCAAAAGAAATGCTTGAAAATTTTCCTCAATTAATTTTTTTTAAATAAACAAAACACACTATTCTGATCTATTAAAGAAAGAGGAGATAAGCCTAAGAGGAAAAAAAAAATACAGTGGTTGTTTTGCTTTGCTTTGCTTTGTTTTGTCAGTATCACCAACACGAAGCACGACATATCAAATACAGCCTAAAATTGTTTAAAATATCATTTCAGGTCAGGCTGCCAAAGTAGTCTGACCTCCAAAAGTCATGTTCCTTACAAAGATCTATATGCTGAAAAATATATCCTTATAAAGTAAAACTAAGGCTTTAAAACGCGGCCTTTGGTAACAATTAGAGGGTCATTCAACTCATGGTTGTCAAACTTTGCTCCAGTGGAAAATTCATATTATTTTAGCAGGACTGAGGTGTCCTACCAACAAATTTAAATAATGGGGTCCTTTCCCAATTTCACAGTGAATAACACATGTTAAAGAACAAAATTCTCAATATTACGTTTCTTCCTTCAATTTTTATAAAATATTTGATACCTGCTACCTCTTTCAATATTGGAATTCAGCCTAACAAAGTATCTGATTCCACACAAAAACAAAAATGAGTTATTTCAAGTTTACAATATCATGATTCACGACTTCCAGGCACTCTGCTACCTTCTTAAGTTTGATTAAGCCAAAAAGACCACAAGCATTTACAGAGTACCCACTACACTTAACACTAGACATTAACAGACAAATAAGGCACGGCCCATCTTTCATAGAGCCCCCACCAAGGAAAGTGTACACAAGCCAAGAAGTATTTATTAAACGCCTGCACTAAATACTGTGGTGTGGGAAATGCGAAGAATTCACTCCACCCCAGCAAGGACTTCAGGACTTCTGCATTTTGAGGACCACTAAGAAAAGTGATGCTAGGGATTGTGGAATTTGATTACTACTACATGGGTGTAGGACCTTTCTTCCTAATTAATATCAAGGTTATATACACCATAACTCTAAGACTCTTAAAATGCCAATATCCTGGGACTGACATAGACTATCTGAATCAAGAATATGAATAAGCATTCTTGAAGTGACAATAATTACTAAATTCAAACAAAGTGGAGAGTACTGTTTCAATTAATAGAATGTAAACATTTCCTAACTATAAATAATTTGTATCACTTGTATCTAATGGGTCCAAATCACAAACTAAGGCATATACTCAAAACAGGAAAAAAAATAAAATTTAGTAATTACTTGGCTTTTTTTTAAGATAGCAAAATCAAAACAAATTTTGGTACAGGAATAGCCATTGGGAAGGTCTGAATTATCTACTTAAGTGTTTAGTTAGTTAAGTCAGCTAGTTCTATTTAGCGCCTGTTAATTCTCTTCAAGAAACTCTGATTAATTTATCTCCGTAAAATAATGGGGTTGGATTACACTGCTCAAGTTCCTGACAAATAGAAAATTCTGTACTTCCGTGGTCCATAAGATTAAAATGTCAATACGGTTTCAAAAGGAGAGTAAAAAAGCCATCTTAACTTCTCAAATTGGTAATGCTATAAACATCACTGTTTCCTACCTTATCTCAGTATTATGGTTCAGATTTTACCTATTCAGTTTTCAAGTTTGTCAAAGAAAGTTTTCATGATTCAAAAGGTACTCCCCCAACCCTCAATACTAAAACTGTTTCATTAAATACAAGATCCTAAGAAAAATATGTAGTAAAAGGGAGTGGGAGCTGCGGAGAATCTATTCCACATCAGACCTGGAATGCACTAATTAAAATTCAACATTGCACTTGGTATGTAGGTTCCTACATGAAACTCCCGCCATGCTTTAGTTTAAGGTTAAACAGGTTAATAGAACCCAATAAAATGGCTCTATTGAATTATGCTGGACTTCTTTTCAGCAGCTCCTTTACCTGACCACTCTGTTGAGCTTTAAAATCAACCTCACGGGTAGCGCCAACAACCAAGGTGAGCCAGGGGGCACGGGGGCCGCGTTCTGAAACCCACCTCGTGTGGAAAAAGCAGTCAACTCACGTTTTCCATTTCAAACTGTGATACAAGTGAAGGAAAAAATGTAAAGCCTTCTCTTCGAACCTCCCATCACACTGCCTCAAGGTGCTAACTTAACAGTGATCTCAAAGATAATCTAATGCAGTACAGTTCTCAGACTCTAAAAGTTATATTTGGGAGAGAAAAGACTCCCTTGGGTCTAACGGTTAAATAAACGTAGTACTGCAACTTCGCGGCTGGGTACGTGGCTGGATTTACAAAGGTTCAGAGAACCTTTCCACCCGACCAGACTGCCTGGATCCCCATCAAAATATGCAGATGCGGGACCCTCAGGGGAGGGGTTTGGGGGCGGCCGAGTGAGGTGTGCAGTCTCTGCTGACAGAGGGGAGTGAGGGGCTGGTGAGGTCAGGAGAGTGAGGGCGACACGGCGGCCAGGCGCAAAGGTTCCCTTCCGGAAGGCCCGGGGGCGCACACAGCGGAGGACTCAGCCCGGCAGCCTCGTGGCCGGCCCGGAGGCCCCTCTGCCTCCTCAGGTCAACCCCGGAAACCGGCCTCCCTTCTCCCCGCGCCAGGGTGACGCGCCCCCACCCGGCCCTCGCGGCCGCGCTAAGCAGGTACGCACAACGCGCAGCACCCAAGAAAATGAAATCAGAAAATGGCCAGCGTGGCCAGCGTGCAGGAGGACTGAAAGGCTGCGGCCGCGATGGTCCGTTATGGGCGCGAGGCGGACTGCGGCGCGGGGAGCGCAGGGAGCGCAGCGCGTGCGCCCGGGAAGCGCGCCGCCGCCGCGGCCCTCAGCTCCGCCCCCCCGGCTCCCCGCGCCGCCGCCGCCGCCGCCGCCGCTGCCCCTCTGGGAACTCCGCGCCGCGCGGCCCCGCGAGGCGGGCGCCGGGGAGGGGCGGGGGGGGGCCGCGCTCCCCGCCTCCCCGCTGGCCCGCGCGGCTCCCCAGCCCGGAGCCTACTCACCTCCTCCTCCTCCTCCTCCTCCTCCTCCTTGTCTCTCCCTCCTGGCCACCGGCGCGGCCCAGCCGGCGACG
Organism: Ceratotherium simum simum; assembly: GCF_057802395.1. Classification (NCBI taxonomy): domain Eukaryota; kingdom Metazoa; phylum Chordata; class Mammalia; order Perissodactyla; family Rhinocerotidae; genus Ceratotherium; species Ceratotherium simum. The sequence goes on from NC_141908.1 coordinate 27,222,013, forward strand.
CGCTGACGCCGTGCCCCTCCCCCGCGGCCGCCGCCGCCACCGCCCCTCCCGGCCTGCGGCCGCCGCGGCCTCAGGGCGCTTCAGGCGCAGGCCTCGCCCCCTCGGCCCGCCCACGCGCTCAGGGCTCCGCCCCCTGCGCAGTCCGGACGCTGCGGGCGCGGAGTCCCTGACTCAGCGGACACTCCCGCCCGCGCAAGCGGTGTCACCTCGGATCGCGGCTCCTGCTTCTCTCACCTGCCCACTGCCCGGGGACCTCGCCTCGCTGCCCACCTCCGTGCGCGTCCTTTCGCATCGCTTCTCGACACCCCTGTCTGCCCCTTCAGCTTTTTAGTACTCTTTCCCCAATCCCCTAGTCTTGTTCTAAGCTCGCATTGGCGCCTTCTCTTTTTTTCTGCGAAGTCTTCTCTGCTCACTAGGTCGGCCTCAGCTTCCTCCTGCGGTGTTCTTGCCAGTCCGTTCCTCTCCCTGGCCTGCTGGAGCCTCAGGGCCCCAGCGCGTACCGGGCTCCTCCCCTGCCACCTCTACCTGCTGTGCAGCTTGCACCTCTTCGGCCTCTGCGTCACCAGTGCGTCCTAATTTCCCTCCCTCGGGCCCCACTCCCGGGACCCTCTCGGCAGGCTCACACGCTTTCCTTTACCTACATTTTGGGTGTCCTTTCGGTTCTGACTAATCCACGCACTTAAGATGCAGTTTGGATATTCAACAATTGCATATTCGCGGTCCCACTTACATGAAGAGTCACATTGAGTAGTTAACAATCACAAGGCAAACTTGCATAGTTCCCATCTGTACTTTCTCTATGATAATGTATTAATTGACACTTAAATTTCAAGGAATGGAATTTTCTACTGGGGCTTACAATTCACAAGTTTTGGATGTTTTTTTCCCTGCAACCTAACCTCGCTTTAGCTCTTTTATTTCTAAAATACATAGTCAATAGAAAGAGCACCAGGACCTTTAAGGTCTGTGGTTTTCTTACCTGTAAAATAAGGAATTTGTCCCTTCCACATTTAAATTTCTGTGATTCTGAATTAAAGGATTTTGTATTTGGAAGGAGTTTGTGGGTTAAATGAGTCAGGAAAAGGCAAAACATGCAAATGTAACTGGAAGTCTGGTAACTTCATTTTTAAAACTGCAGCTTGGAAGAGTTAGGCTGTGATGTGGAAATAAGTTAAGAAACATGCAAAATAAAGGAAACTGATTAGGCCTTTGGAGTTACATCCACAAGTTGTTTTAAATTATGTGAGTAAACATTATTATTCTTAAATTGAAGAGTTGAAACTGTCTTCCATTCTAAATAAGATCCAGGCTCTATGTGGACCTTCAAAGTTTAAAACCACTGTTGAATTGAACAACAGCACTACAAGCATCTGAAAGCCTAATAAACCATCTGTCCATCCACTTGAACACAAATTGGGAAACAGAAAAGTGTAAATGCCAAAAGCTAAAAGCAAGGTTTCCTAACTACACATGAAAGTAGGAAATCCTATCCCGCAGAACAAGTATATGAAAAACTCCAAAGGCTGTGGCTGCCATTTCCTTGCTTTGGAAATAGAATCATGTAATTTTATAATTGAATTATCTAGTTCTTAATATCATCTGGAGTCTTTTCATTTTATGGATGAAGAACTGAAGCCCAGAGAGAGTAAGTTACTTGCTCAATATTACCTAGATTAATTGGACAAAAAGCCAGGATTCAAACTCAGATTTCCTGTCTCACATACCTGCCAGCATCTGGCTTATAGTTACCAGTTACACAAAGCTATTCAACATCAGAGGTCTTTGACTTTGCAGTTTTGCCTAGACGTTCTGAGTCATCACTCAGAAATTGAACTTGGCATTAACTAGGAAGGTATTGCTGTCAAAGGTCATTTTGTCCCACTGGTTTCAAGGATTCCTGTTGCACAAGCTTTGTCTCACCCAGTCAGTATTCATCTTCATAATGCAGGCAATTCTGGCAAGGCCTGTGGAGCCTGTCCCAACCAAACACATTCATCGTAGGAGGCGCCAAGAGCTGTGCGTGATTGTAAGAATTATGAAGTCCCTATTATCAGGAAAATTACAACATTACTGGGGAAGTAAAATATGAAACACAAAATGATAAACAATTCGCCATTAATAACCAAAGATTCGATTGTAAAATCCAAATCTTAAACTGGAAAATATCTATGTAAATTAAGGGAAGGCTTCTTAAAAGGACAAAAGAGAAAATGTAAAATTTAGATTGGTTTATAGGAAAAAGGTAAAGGAAATTACTTGAACGAAGGCACTGAGAAGAGAATGAGCCAGTGAAGAATGGGGCCAATTTAGGAGGTCAGATGAATTAAAGCAGGAGGTTCATTTTAGAAACAATAGAAAACCAAGCTGAAATGATAGGGTAGAACTATTGATAGAGGGCCTGAATTTGAGCCTGAGAAAATTGATCCAATAGGATATCATTATGGGTGGATTTGGCAGGGAGAGAGGGGTGAAGACGAGACAGGAGACTATAATCTTGTCAGGTTCTGAAGTAGCAAGTGGGATTTAAAAAGAAATATTAAGGGCTGGCCCAGTGGCGCAGCAGTTAAGTGCGTACACTCAGCTTCAGCGGTCCGTGGTTCGGATCCCAGGGGTGCACCGATGCACTGCTTGTCAAGCCATGCTGTGGTGGCGTCCCATATAGAGTAGAGGAAGATGGGCACAGATGTTAGCCCAGGGCCAATCTTCCTCAGCCAAAAAAAAAGGAGGATTGGCCTCGGATGTTAGCTCAGGGCTGATCTTCCTCACAAAAAGAAAAAGATTTTAAAAAAATAAATAAAAAGAAATACTAGACATAAATACCACTAAGGAAAAGACTTAGAGAGTTCAGTGAGTATATATAGGGATCGAAGAAGAGTAAGAAGTCCAAGATGACATTAGGATTGTGGCAAGAGTTGATAACAGTGCACATAGACCTTAACACCTTAGAGTTGGGAGATGATCAGCACTCAAAGGGTACAATTGCTAGAGAAAGAAGCAAGAAATTTTTGCAGGGTATACCCTCCTATTGATCATGTCCCCATCCCAGGAAACTTTAGTTTGCATCTCAGATTGAATTAGAAGGTAAGAAAGCAAGCTCTCACTCCGTCATGGACCCTAAGCTGGTGTTTTTATGGTCGACCTATTTTTATTTCCGTTTCAGCCCTACTGATGTAAAAGTGCTCAGTGGTGCAGTATATAATGTTACAGTGGAAATAAATCAATAAGTGTTTGTTAAAACATACCAAATGCTGCTCAGCATTCTGCTAGGCCTGGAGGGCTGGAAAAATATAAAAAGGGCCTATGCCTTTCAGAAACTTACAATCTGATTGGAGAAGAAGGTCAACATACCTGACCTGATAGAGAATAAACTCCATGGACGATCTGTGTGGACTGTAAAGTGTGCTTATATAGAAATAGTGGGCAATAGAGCTGAATGGATTGGAAATGATATAATCTATGGTGTTCATTATTCAAGAAATTTTCGTTAATCTTTGAGCACTATTCTAGGTTCTGGAGGTAAAGCAGTAAAATAAAAAGTTTCTGCTCTCATGGATCTTACATTCCATTTGGAAGAGACAGAGAGGAACAAATAAATACACAACTATCAAATAGTAATAATTGTCCTGAAGAAAATAAAATGTGAAGGTGTCAAAATGAGTCTCTGGAAAGTAGGTTAGATGTTTCTAAGGAACCTTTAAACAATGACTTGAATGAAAGAAACAAGCAGTCATGGGAGGATCCGGAGAAGAGTAGTTCAGGCAGGGAGTAAGCAAGTGCTAAGGAGGAGTCAAGCTTAGTGTGTTTGAGACTAGAAAAGGCCAAGTGTTTCTGGAGTGTAGAGAGCCAGGAGGAAAGTGAAGGAGATGAAACAGGGAAGGTAAGTAAGGCCTTGTAGGTAAGAAGGGATTTTGAGGTCAGGTTAAAGTATGGATATTTGGAAGATTAGTCAGTCTGGCATTCTGGAGTAGGGGAGGAAGAGATTAGGACCTAGAAGACCAGATGGAAGCCTGTGTGATAATCCGGGCAGGAGGTGATGTGAGGTAGGGAAAGCTGGTGGCAGGGTTAGCAAGGAAGACAAAAATATCAGGGAGATGAATTGTTGGGTATTTATGAGGGGTGGTAAGTGGTGGAGAGTGTCCATAGTATCAAATGCAGCAAAAAGGTCAAGGGGAATAAGCATTAAATAAAAGCTGGTATAGTTAACAAGAAAGATGTCATGTGTCACCTCTGAGAGAAGAGTTTTCATAGGGTGGGGTGGTAAGAAGTGAGGACATGAGGCAGTGAACTTTCAAGAATCAATACCACTCAAAATGTACAAAGCGTATGTACATTTTACTTACCTTTTTTAAAGCCATTTACGTTTGGGATACTATTAAATTTTTAAATCCATTTAAACATTCTCAGCCAGGTCTAATTTTCTGTCTCCATACTGAAGGGAGAACAAACTTATACCACAAAGACATAACTTATATGTTTTTCTGGGCCAAAAATCAGTTCATCGGTGACTCCCTACTCTAAATGTAATCAGAGAAAGTTCACTCTTACTGCTGGGATATGGCAAGAATCTAACAGTAGAAACACTAAGGCAGATGTAGTACCATGTCAGTTTTGATTCCATTACTGCCACCTGTGAGGTCTAAACCATATAGGCTGTGGGTATTACCTTGAGCATGTCACATGAAATCCTCACTGAAATCCAGGTTTTCATTAGTGAGGAAGAGGAATCGCTCAGATTTTAGGCTTATGGGAATACAGGTTAGCACTTCTATAAAAGAGAAACAAATACCATTCTGTGAGATCCACATGAACAGCTATCATGACTCCAAGTTGTACTTTGCCAAAGTCTTTCCAAGAAAACAACTTGGTTGAACTAGATGTTCTATTGTTCAGCAAATTACAAGATACTTAATGAGTACTTTTCTTCCCTGGAAACAGACTAGACTAGTTTGGCAATCAGAATGGAAGGAAAAACTTAAGTCTCCTCTTTGTAGCTATGCAGCTTGAGCATCTCAAGGCAACCAAGCCTGACTCTGGCTAAGTTGTGTCCACACGTGCATCACGTGCATGTGCATGCCTTCTCCCAATTGTCTGATGTAGGCGGGTAGAGTGTGTTAATTTGTTAGGAGTTATTGAAAGATGGAATGCTATTAGCACTCTTTTTTGTTTGGAATATACTTCGTTTTTGGGTCCATTGGGAGCAGTTCATCTCTTGGGATAGTTTGGAAAGCTTCATTAAATTCAATGAAGGAAAAAGCATAAGTTGTTCTAAAAAAATCACAAAATTTTCTATGTTTAATTTCCTGGCTCAAATCCTCCTCAGATCAGTAGTGAATAGGATTCCTAGTATTAACGAACAATTGCCATATTGCTAAAATCAATACCATATTTAGCCTGAAAAGCCTTATTTTTGGTGCTAAAGAGGCCAAAAACATCAGTAGCCCAGGAAGCATAAAATGTACTCTCTGATGATGAGATGATCTCTTTAAATTAGGGTTTAGCTATTCCAACACTGTGAGGGAATTTGCTTTATCACTGTTACCTTCCAGCCTAGAGACAGAAACATTTTATACTGTGGTTCATCCTGTACCTTTTATCAAGGATAAAATTCATGTTTTTGTTTAAAAACAAAGAAAGCTTACATAATCTCTCCTCATGATTAGCCCTTCCAGTAATTATCTGTTGCTTGGAATCAGTGTCAGCCAACCAAGTTCAGATGGCAAAAACTGTTTGATCTGCAGTGATGTGATTTAGAAGACTGTGCATGGAAGGTACAGCTATGCACATACAGAGAACATATTTATCTAATTTGACTGCCAGTGATTTAATTAATGTTTGTCAAGCACTTTGAACATGAAAAGAACTATCTGAAAGCTGAGAGCTATTACTCATAATCATTTTTCCTATTTGCTGAACTAAAATTAACATACAAATGTGGTACTCCTATGGTATCTTTGAGAGATATGCTCCTATTCTAACAAACTCTTTGGACTACACTTTAAGAAAGTCTCATTAAAACTTCAAGGCTCTGGTTTCTGAAAGTCAAGCTTCAAGCTGGTTCAGTATCATCCATCAGCAGATTTTGAAGCATACAGGCTAAATAAACAACAGTGACAGCTTGGGGAACTGTATGCACCTGTTTATTGAGAAGATGTTAACAAGGACAAATCTAAAATAAGAATGCATACCGCAACCTGATTTTCAAGAAGTTTTTGTGCATGCATACACTTGAAATTACCCATATTATCATCTAATTTTTTTCTTCTAATTTTCTCTCCAAAGAATAACAACTGACAGGCATGAAGCCTCAGTAACAATCTGAGGGGAAATAAAGAATGAAAAGACCCCATTTTAGAGATTGGAGGAGAAGCAAACAATATTTTCCCTTGTTGCTTTTTCTCCAAGTCGAGTCCAGAAGCAACTGGCAAAAGAGAAAGAAAACCTGAGGAGAAAGAAAGAAACCTGGACAAAGGCCCTGATCTAACGTGATTCTCCACAGGGAGCTTTGGGCAGTGCTGCGTTCATCCTTACAAGGGGTTGGTGGGATATTTGTCCAACTTCCCAGGACCATAGGGCAAAATGGACTCCCTTGTGGTATAGAAGAGGTGACTTGAAAAGACACTAACATTCCTATATGAATGGTTTTTGAATTTTAGTTTCTTTTCATTTACAGTCCAGTCCCCTAAAGAGAATTCTTGCATTGCCTCTGCACCATGCAGAATCTTCTTTCCACATGTACCATGCAACACACATACCTTGGTAAAATATGCCTGATTAAGGTATTAGTTCTATCTCAACTCTGTAAAACTAAACTTGACATATGGGCCTGGGAATCTGCCCTTTCAACAAGTTCCTTCAAGATTTTATATTTACTAATGTTCGAGAAAGACTTCTAGAAGAGGTATTGCTTACCTTGTCTAGCTATTCTTAGCACAGATCTTATTTGTAGTAAGCAGATGTGGCAGGGACAATGGTGTTAGCCGAACATTATGTGGCTCTCTTACATTTTCCACTCTCTTGTGTGGTTACGTTGGGGCCACGTAACTGGTACTGACCAGTAGGCTGGAGGAGAAATGAAGTTTGTCACTTCCAGCCAAGGTTCTTAGGAGCACTTTTTCCCCTGCCCCTGTGGCCCTGAAAGCCCCATTTTGCAGATGGTGTAGCTATGAAAAGAAGGCACCCCTGGATCCTTAGGAGCTGGTCTGGAGAGCAACTAGACTCTAAAGAGATTTCTTATAAGCTAGAAGTACACCTCTAACAGAGAGCTGAGTAGTCTGCTATTGTTAACTACGCCAGCATTGTGTAGCCTTTCCTGAAGAACACAACCAGATTTAGATATCTCTTTCACAATTACAGAAATAGTTTTTAAATTCTGGACCTTAAAAAGGCAGAAAAAGGAATAATGGAACAAGCAGTGTACAATTTACTAAATAGATCATTTAAGAACAAATGGATATATGAAAATCACAAATAGTATGTTGTATGGTAGAAAAAAATGTTCTTTATGTAGTTCAGTTCTGGCACTACTTTCCAATCCTCCACCAAATTAAAAAAATTAGTGAAATCTGTAGCCTACCATGCCCATGAAAATTATCTTTGTCCTTGTCATGCCTAGATGCTCTCCTTTTCTCCATCGCGGTCACGTATCATTAACAGTCCATCTTCTGGGCTCTCAGATGGATGGGGTTCCCATATCCAATGCCTGTCAGAAGTGGATTGATTTGTATTTGCTGCTTAAATTTCACTCCTTAAGTGCATCAACTAAATTTCTGTGACATTACCCTCTTGTAGTCCTAATTTCTTACTGCACAGATGTGTGCAGTGCTGAAACAGAGAGATTCGTTCCTCTGTGTGGTTTGGGTGCTGCCGTCACACACTTGGGTCCAGCACCTATGGGAAGGATGAATCAGACAGCTTTGGTGGAGGGAATGCATGATGGAAGAATGATTTCCATAGAGGCCAAATACTTTGCGGAAGTCACTGATCTATACTCTTTGCTGATCTACCCCTGAAGCACTCTCTCTGACAGCAGAAGGCCAGTATTTGCTATTGAACCATTTCAAAATCACTGTTTGAGAGCTACATACACACATAAAGAAGGGGCAGGGAAAACACTCCTTTCATAGGTTCTCAAGCACTGCAGAGACTCTTTTGTCAGTAACTATGCCCTTGCTTAAAAATCTTATAGCTGCCTGAAATATTTTTTTGAAACAAGGGGGACATAAACAAAACACAAGCTAGCTACAGTCTGCTGCTGCCGTGAGTAGAGTACGGTTAATAACATTTCTTATATTTTAACACATCACCTTTCCCTTAATTCATAGACCAAATAGGACTGTATTCTTTTTCCTGTTGCTTTTTCAATAATTCCTGAACAAATCCACATAACATTCCTGCAGTTGAGTGGAAGAACCATATGAAATGGACTCATTGAAATCTTTTTCAGTTCTATTTAGTATTTATTTGTCCCTATTTTGAAATAGGGCCATGCTGCTTTTGTTCCTATAGAAAAGAAGTTATGATTTAAGAAAACTTTGCAAAAGGGAAGCTGATCTTGATGTTATCAAACTTCCCTCTTTTCTTTTAGCAGAATGTTTGAGAAAATGCCAATTGGTGTCGCCTATCATCAGAACTTTTCAAGTTTTTGACTTGCTTCTGCAAATTAACTTGCATAAAACTATCTGACCTTTAACAAATGATATTATATTTCCCTCTGAATACTTAGCACCTATGTTTGTCTCTGCATACTGAAATAGTATGACTGTATCAAATGTTATAGATAAAATGATGCTATAACTAACTTGCATGTTCTTTCATTTTTAGTTGGGGGGGAATGTGCATTGGTATAAACTCAGGCATCCATATTCTTTTGTGGTGAGTATTAACCAGAATGCCATTTTTGTCCAGACTGTCACCAGATGATTTTATAATTAGAAGATTCACTCAAAAATGAAAGTCTGAGGTTGATGAGGCAGACCCAGCTATGTTTTAAAGGGAAATACTTATTAGTACAAAATATTGGAAGACAAACAAAATCAATTTTTACAGGCAGATTAACCAAATTGTTCATTATTGTAGTAAACATTGCAAAAATCAAGAGGATGAACTATATTAGCCATACCCAAGCAAGAGAATGAAGTACTATGGTCTAATTTTTGTACAATAATTATTCATACTAGCACTCTCAAAGTTTGGATAGTGACTCATTTTGTTCTATGAAACCTTTGTTCTCCAAGATCAGCTGCTATTAAAAAGTAGAAGCAGGGCCGGCCCCATGGCTTGGTGGTTGGGTGAGCGCGCTCCGCTGCTGGCGGCCCGGGGTTTGGATCCTGGGCGCACACCGATGCACTGCTTCTCCGGCCATGCTGAGGCAGAGTCCCACATACAGCAACTAGAAGGACGTGCAGCTATGACATACAACTATCTACCGGGGCTTTGGGGGAAAAAAAAATTATAAAAAGTAGAAGCGATAAAAATAAAATAGGATTTTACCAGGCTAGCTTTGGATTTTAAAAAATACCTGAACATCAAGGGTAAAGCATAGACTACCGGTGTTAGGTAATCTAGTACCTTGACAAGTTACAGTAGGTTTGAATATTGGAAAGTAATTTTTTTTCCTAAAGGACATTTAATAAGATCTTTGATGGCATATTATTTTAGCATTTAAAGAGGTTGAGCACAGAAATCAAGTTAGGTAAGCATAGGCCTTTTCTTCTTCATTTTGCATTCCTACCCTTTGGTTTTCCTTTGGGTGTAGATGGAGACGTTAAAGGAGGGAGTATATTTCAAAGAAAGAGCTTAATAAAGTAATTAACTGTCAGCAGGTCACCGCTAATAAGCAAATCTGTTATAAATCATGAGACTGAGTAGATTACAAAAGATGGGGCAGAGGGGCCGGCCCAGTTGCATAGTGGTTAAGTTCCCATGCTCTGCTTCAGCAGCCTGGGGTTTGCAGGTTCGGATCCTGGACGCGGACCTATGCACCGCTTATCAAGCCATGCTGTGGCAGGCATCCCACGTGTAAAGTAGAGGAAGACGGGCACGGATGTTAGCCCAGGGCCAATCTTCCTCAGAAAAAAGAGGAGGACTGGCAACAGATGTTAGCTCAGGGCTAATCTTCCTCACCACACAAAAAAAAAAGATGGGGCAAAAACCACTGCCAAAAGATGCAATGTCCAAGGGGTTTTCAAAAATGATGAAAAGATCTAAACGTCAAGGCAAGAATACACATACATAGAAGAATTAACTTCTTAAAGGTGTTTTACTAGATATTTTTTAACTTTTTACTTTGGAAATTCCCAAACATACATAAAAATAGAGAGAATGTTACTATTATAAGGGACCTCCATGAAGTCATCGACATGTCTGCTACACTTGTTTTAGATTTCATGGTTTCTTTGGTGTTGTTTTAATTGCTGGAATATTTTGTAAAGAAAATCCTCGTCGTGTTATTTTACCCCTAAATACAACAGTATACATGAAAAATCAAAAAGAATATTTTCTTATGTAATCATAATGCAATTATCACACCTAAGTATGTTTAAAGTATCTATTCTCACATCCCTTAAATCATTGTAGGTTAGCAATTAGCATTTTCTTGTTTGATTTTTATCTTTGATTTACTCCTTTCTCCTTTATAGGCATCCCCTCGATTAGCAAAAGAAATCCTACAGTTGGATTAGGTTATTTTTAACATATCCCTGGGCCCCGCCTATGATTTTCTTTGGCATGGTGTGTTATTCAGAATCTTACAGCATTTCTGAATTCTGCATTGCAATTGGCATGATAAAAGAAAATTAAATTAAAATTTTGCTCAAATTCCAAAGGTTTTTAGAGTTTAAAAATACTGTAAATTATAAAGAAAGGAAATGAATCCATAATCTAGCTATGACTGCATTGAGTAATCTACTAGGTAATGCCTAGGGTGTTTTTCCTGGGATCTTTTGCAAATATAGAAAACCAACTTTGGCCAAATGAAACCAATAAACAAATACACAAAACTTAAAAAAGTAAATAACTGGAAGGAAAGGTTTAAATCCCAGCCTGATAAAGGAGAGGAATCAAACGCTCTGGGGGAAGAGAGTTCTGTGGAGCAGAATCTTGTGGGCAGTCTCTTCAGAGCACTGCCACTGACATGAATCAGTTCCACATGTTTTCCAACTTTGCATCACTCTGCTCTGCTCCGAGTCTTAGGCTGTGCCATGTGCTCACTGCTTGGCTGGGACATGGCAGGATTCCTTAAAACTGGCAGTCCCACAAAGACCACACATAATGAGGTAGAGGTGGTTTCTCAAAGAAAAGTCAGGTGTTGATACCAAGAGAAGAGAGAATGGAAGGCTGGTAGGGAAATTCAAGTGAGGCAGGATGAGAATATAGAAACCGTTCCTTCCTCTCATCAATGACTGTCTGTCCTTCAAATCTTATTAACGGGTCATCGAAAATCAGTCTTTCTCACCAACTCTTTTCTATATCTATGCACTACTATTAAGAACTATTACTCTTACTAGATCCCCTTTCTCCATGTCTCCTTCATCAGAAATCAGTGTTCCAAATAGCTACAACATCCAAGCTGCCAGAACTGATGAGTTCTATATACTTGATACCATCCCACTCTCTTTTTTGGGCTGGTAAGGATGGATTTTAAAAGTCCAGTTTAATTTAAAACTCTCCATTTCCTTTTTGGCTCACACTTTTGCTCATTTATTACCTTTCCTTCCAGTTCACTATTAGAATAAATAATATTAATTTAAAAACATGGATCCTTCTCTCTGCCCTTTTTGCCAGAACTATCTCCTTCCATACACACACACCCCACTCACACACCTGTTGTGTCAGTGTCTAGTGTGGCACCAAGTAGGCATACAATGAATATTGGAATTTAATTGGGCTGTAGAAAATTTAGTACTGTACAAGTTTGCTACATAATGGAAGAGTTCGGAGACTATTGGTCTAAGGGATATGGCATTTTTCCTTCAGGGCCAAATGTTGTAATCAGTGTATAAGAGGGTAAAAAGGAAGTGAAGTTGGTACGCATTCTTTCAATTTCTAAGTGAGCTGGTTTCTCCCATCTGATTAGCCCACTAAACGACAGTTTCCGGCCCTCAATAAATAAGATATTCCTAAAGGAACTATTTTCATTCAGGTTCTTCTTTCAAATGTTCTCAACTTTCTCTCCGCCTCTGTAGTCCCCATTTCTCAGGGAGGAAGATCCTGACTGCCCATTGGTGGCTGGAGGCACACTCTGGGGAATTGCTAGGACAGAGAAGATCATCTAGCAACAGCAGCTTCTCTTAGCCTCAGCTCTGGGCCTGCAGGACTTCCTGCTTCCTTCCTTCCAACTTCTCTCCTTCACTCCTGAGAAATGACTTCCTATCTTCTCTCATATTTCAAGCCCTGACTTAAATCCAGTGTGCCATTAATTAAAAATATATATATATTATTGAAACTATCTATACTGGACACCATGACTTTGCTCAATGAGAAAAAAGATGAAAGGTCAGAGTGTCTGGAAAGTAGTCAGAGAGGGAAAGGGCTGTAAGAGGAGGTGCAGGCAGGGCACAGAGGCCTTTTGGTCTGGGTAAAAGGTTTTTGAATTTTACTCTAAGTGTAATAAGGAGCTGTGGTAAAAATCTATTTGGAGGGGAAAAACACTCTCCAGACTGCCCCTCACCCTATTCCCACCCCCACACACACACACCTGTGATACTTTATAGCGTCCCCACCTCCGGTTCATGAGAGCTATGGTCGTATTTATATCAAATGGGATATTATGTATGCATACTGTATAGTAGGAGGGGATTTTATTTGTCAGAATATAGCTACTCAGCAGTTAAAATCTAAATAAGAACCATTTGCTAAGGTAAAGGGCCTAGAGAGAAAAAGAAAATGATAAAGATAGAAATCTCACGTTAGATCTGAGAGCTTGGACCAATAGTCCTACCTTATGAATACACTGCCCCACATTGTAACCACATACCAAAGCTGTAAGCAAGCTTACTTCCACTATTCCAATTGTTCCCTGTTGGAGTTCTCCAGACCTCATCAGAGAGGCCTTACCTCCAGTTTGCTCACCTGCCAAGAAGCCCAGAGCTGGCCTGGATTTTGTCCCACTATCATCAGAGCTAAGTGGGTTAACACCAGACATCTAGTTGGATGCTTTGCCCTCTCCCCTTCCCCATCTCTCTCCAATTTTCCGGTCTGCCAGACTACCCAAGTGCAGATAAAGTTGGGCTTGGGGGGCCTGAAGCATGGGAGGAGGCTCAGTAAAAACAGCAGCCCTTGGTTGTGTTTAATCAGTTCTATCCTCTGATTAGTCTTGGAGTGAAAACAAGATATATCCAAAGAAAAAAAAAATGAACCTTAGTTGTGGATAATTACATCCTATTTAAACCCAGTACAGAAGTCACTGGAGATTTAATTGCCACAGTACCATGCTTTCCTAGTTCTCTTGCTTCTCCTTCCACTGTGTAAGCATTTTTTTCTCCTACCTGTATCCCGCCATGTTCCTTATATGTAGAATTTCACTCTCATCCTTTTTTTCTCACTGCTTCCACACATACACACTCTCTTTAATTGATTCCAACTGGTTATCAGATCCAGGGGAATCTACATTCTAGTTTTTTTTACTAGGTTCTTATTATCAGAGTCTTAGTTCAGGATCTCATCATTTCTCTCCTGGATAGTTGCAATGGCTTCCTGACTTGATTGCTTCCTGAAAATCTGGTCTCTGTCCAATCACTTCTCCAGAGAAATTTTTCCAGCATGCAAATTTGTTCATAGCACTGCTCTATCTAAACCACTCCAAAGTCTCTGCAGGAGCCACAGGACAAAATCTCAAATATTTAGCATGGCAAATGCAGGTATCCATGGTTATCCTCTGTCTCTGCCCTGCCCCCTGACTCCTAGCATGAACTTTCAGCCCCAACTATAACAAAAATATTTTAATTCCCCTAATATGCCTTACTATCTTATAACTCTCGGCCCTTGGCTGTGTAGTTCCTCATGTTGACCCTTCCTTGTCTACCAGGTGATGCTAATTCACTCCTGCAGAGGCAATACCAAGGCCACCTCCTCTGTGAAGCCTTCCATGATTTCCCCAGACTACACATTTTTCTCAGTGCTCTCACAGTAACTAGTTACTACTTCTATTATAATACTTCTTATGTTGCTATTTCTCTCTGCTGATACACCATTTCTCTCACTGAAGTGGAAGCTGCTCCAATAAAGGGACTGTATAATCTCTTTGTTGTAGTATTCCTGGTAACTAGCACAGAACCTGGAATATTGTGGGCATTATTGCTTAATAAATTAGTGAATGAGGACACGAATGTAGAGAAACTATTCAAGTGTAAAAATCTGTTAAGCCTGAGTACACAAAAACAGAGATCTAATATGGACTTCTTTGTTTGTAAATCACACAAATGCAACTTAAATTAGCTCAGGATAAAAGGAGGATTTATTGGAAAGACACTGGACTATCGCAGGTAATTGAAAAAAGAATTTGTCAACAAAATAGTGAGAAAGAAAGTCTGGGAAGCAATTCAGCCTGCAGAATACCTGAAACGGGGGTTGGTTGGCCACCAGTGTGTGTCTGTGTGTTTCCTCTGGAGATTGCTGCTGGTCGTGACTGTTCCTTCTCACTGTAAACTTTTCTTCCAGTTCAGTGGTTCTCATCACAGGCTGCACATTCAAATCACCTGGGGAGTTTCAAAGAAATCTTGACACCTGGGTCCCACCCCAGATCAAGTCGCTTAGAATTTCTGGGGGTTGGTGCCAGGGCATTTTTTTAAAGGTTCCTGAGGTGATGCTAATGTGCAGCCGGGGTTGAGTACTACTGTTCCATGTGTGGGAAAGGAAGCATCCAGTAGCTCCTGGGTTTCAGATCCCATTCCCACAGCTTCCCCATCAGGGCAAAAACAAACTGGCTGTCAGTTCTCATTCAAAAAGTTCCCAGAGAAGAAATCTTTTTGGCCTCGATTGAGTCCAGTGTCTCTTACACGATCCACCAATAATGCTCAAGTGTGTGTGCGGGCTCACATTAAATATGACAACTTATGCTGGCCGTTAAGTTGGAGAGTATATCTGAAGCAGTAATCATTGCAAAGAATGGAGACGATGTTTCCAGAAAAAGGGTGTTAACCTATAAAACAATATCTGATGTTAGCTCAGAGCCAGTCGTCCTCAGCAAAAAGAGGAGAATTGGCATGGATGTTAGCTCAGGGCTGATCTTCCTCACACACACAAAAAAAACAAAACACAATATCTGATACAGGTGTAATAAAATCATATTTACAACAAAATTAAAATTCACTGGGCAATAAAGCTTTGCTTAATAGATGAATGAATGATAACATGTATTGAATAATATGGTTAATGAGTATTGCGTACCTTAGGATTTAGAGAAAATAATAACCATTTCACATAAATGATATCATTAGTGTTACTTTACATAATCCTAATAAGTGTTGTTTTGTTTTTTTCCTTAGTTCTCTAGTATCTATAAGCAATGTCAATGTTACAAAGTTTTGTTTGTTTGTTTAATATCGGTTCAGTTTAATCCTCTTTATTCACAGAAACAAACATAGGCCTAATTTCGCCGTATAAGCCAAAGTGTCAAGTTTCAGGCCAAGAGAAAAAACAAAGGCTAGAGACGGGGCACAGTGAGAATGAACTCTGAATCCTGGCATTTGGGCATCTTGGGAGTAGTTGGACTTAAGAAGCATGGGCAGACATTTCCACTTGTGTTCAGGCGGTAAGATGAAGGGCAAGGACAAGCAACAGAGAAGGAATTTGCCAGCAGGTAGATTTCTACTTGGGCAGAGAAGGTGCCACATTCCAGGGCTGATATTAATAAAAGCCAGAGGTGTCTAGACACTCCTGTCTGCCCCGAAAAACCTCTCTGGGGAGTAGGGAACTGAGAAATGTCTGGAAGAGAGACAACGGTATATACTCTCTGGCCAATCTCTTCAATATTTCATTTTACTTCTAAAAATTTAAATATACATGCTGTGGGAACTGTTAACAGTGGTCGCCTCTGGAAAATAGAATTGGAGGGAACTTTTGCCTTTTGCTTTATTCATCTTTATATTTTTATTGTTTTATAATGGTTGGCGTTTAACATCTTTTAAACCAATAAAAATGTAAATGAAAGCTTTTTAAAAAGAAATACATTACAACAGGAATAGCAGAGTATAAAGTTTTTACACATTTTAGAAGTTAGAAAAATAATCCTCTTTTTTTAAATATCAGATATACTTATCGTGATTAAATGAAGTACGTTGATTCTGTACTAGTAGGAAAAAAAAACTTTGAGAAAGGGATAGTAAAGAGAACTGATATTGGATGTGATTTTGAGGTTTTTTTTTTGTGTGTGTGGGAGGAGAACCCAAGAGATAAGAAGAAAAGGATACGTGAACTAGGAGAGGAGGGTATTAGAGAGAGATGTTCAGGGGTGGAATTCTACCTTTGTTTTTCTTAAAGCCAGTGGATTGGCCCTTGTTACCTCAGCTATCTATCTCTGGAAAATAAAAGCTGTTTAGGTATTTCATGCCGTTTATAGGGAACACTGAATTCAGTCCCTGGTGCTGAGTTCCCTAGGGATGCAAACAGAACTTTCTCAGTGAAAGGCTGGCACGTTAGAAATTCATTCCTGCCTCTTTTCCTATGACTCTCTCCTGGACCAGGGGCATGGGGTAAGATAGACTATTATTATTTGTGCTATAATGCAGGAGATCTACTGTGGGAATTTAAATTCTACTGTGTGTTTTTAAAATGGTTATAAAAAGGCATTCAGGTACAGCAGGCCTTGTGCTTCTTTTATAAAGGTTTAAGCAAATAAGCAAACAAACGACTGGGCTGTTGTTATTTAATCTGAGTCCCCAAGGCCCAATACTTCCTCTGAATACATACATATGAGCTCCTTGGCTTCAGTGGGAGTCATGACTCACAGCTGAGGGCAGAACTTGGCCCTTTGAATTCCTGCAACAGGGCTTTCAGAAAGAAAGAAAAATCATGAATAAAGGGAGGAAAATCTTGAATTTTATTCGACGCTAAGTTATTGAGGTCTATAATTCCTTGCATCTGCTCAGTCATCCAGCCCAAGAAGGTGCTTCTTGCCCACCTCCACCAAAGTGGAAACCATATTGTTGAAAGTTCCACATCTGAAGAAGCAGATGATTTAGCAAACACCTTCCCACAGATATTTTTAAGATACTTGCCTCTTTCTTGATGAGTAAAGTTTTCTTTCCAACTGCTCTCCTTTTTGTCAGAGAGCCAGTTCCACTTCCAGTATTGTTCTGCTTAGGTTGCTGGGAGGCAAATGAGAGGCAGGGGAAATACAGTCCTGGGAGAGGAAGGAGGGGTCAGGGGGCCAAGTAAAGCCTGGGGAACTTGGCTTGGGGAGGAGATAGACTTAGAAAACTGGAGGAAAACGGTGGAGTGAGACATAAAATAAGAGCTTTTAGGAGAAGGGATTAGAGAGATAAGGAGTTCAAGGGAGAAACATGACTACAGAAAAACAAAAATCAAAGGATGTATGGATAACCATAGAAAATACTAAAAAAGAAAACGTTCTCATTTTATTTTATAAAAAGGTGTTATAAGATCTGTTTTTCCCCGAACTTTCTCTTGATCACCTTTTATTGACTCTTATTTGGCAATGTTACAAAATGTCAACAAATGTAGACATCAGCTTCATTTTTTTCTCTAGAGCAAAATAGTTTATTGACTATGTTTGTTCTAATATAATGGAGAGGGGTGAAGTAGAAGGACGAATGTGTTATAAATTTTCATTTACATTAAAGTACTTTACACCAATTATAATTAAATCCACAGTTTCATAATCATGAAAAATATTAAGATTCATTTATTAAATTTTTAAGATTTAGGTATTCAGATTTAACAAAAATAGGCACTCTCCCTCAAAATAACCCCATCAAAATATAGTTTATTCACTCATTCATCCAATTAATATTTATTCTTTGTTCTAAGTATTGGAAATACAAAGTAGAAAAAGACATCAAGTGGTTTAGAATTTAGTGGGAAGAGAAAAATCAATCAGTGATTGCACTACACACTGGCAAATACTAAGAGAAAGTTATATTCAAGACCTATGTGAGCACAGACTGAGAGAGAAGTTCAAATGATAATCTGGCTTGGAATGGCTTCCTGGAGGAGGTGATATTTGAGGCAGATGTATAAGAAAGTTGGTGTTACAAAGAAGGGAGTAAATATGGGGAAAAGTAGAGGAAGATGAGAAATGGTATTCTAAGAAGAAGAAATTGAGTATGTAAACATAGTAAGGATGAAACAGAAGAGGTGGTAAGAGATAAAGCTGAGAGAGAAACAGAACGAGATTAAGAAAGGCTTTTTGTACTAAGCAAAGCTATTTGGACTTGATCCTGAATGGTATAGGAAACTGCTGAAAACATTAGACATCTGATTTATCTGAGCAGGTGTATATTTTAGAAAGTTCACCTGAAGCACAATGAATTGGAAAGGACTGGACCAGAGGCAAGGAGTCCAGTTAGAAGACTGTTGCACTCAGCAAAAAGAGGAGGATTAGCGTGGATGTTAGCTCAGGGCTGATCTTCCTCACAAAAAAAAAAAAAAAAAGTATTAAAAAAAGAAGACTGTTGCAATAATCTAGGAAGGTGGTGGTTTGCCTAGAGAATGACTGTGGGGATAAGAAGACATAAACAGATTGAAATATATGTAAGAGTTAGAACTAACTAAACTTGGTGACTGATTGAATGTTAGGGATGAGAAAGAATGGAAAGTCAAGGATAACTTGACTTTATAATGTATATAAGCTTGTATATAAATTAAATATTATTTCTGGAAAGATACAATATATTGAGTGTTTTATCTCTTGGTAGTGGGACTGGGAGTGGTGTAGGGGGTCCAAGTTTTCAGACCTGAGCATCCGGGTAGGTGGTAGTATATTCAGCAAATTAAAATGGAATTTTAGGGGGCCGGCCTGGTGGTGTAGTGGTTAAGTTTGTGCGCTTCACTTTGGTGGCCCAGGGTTCACAGGTTCAAATCCAGGGTGTGGACCTATACACTGCTTATCAAAGCCATGCTGCAGTGGCATCCCATATAAAGTAGAGGAAGATGGGCACAGATGTTAGCCCAGGGCCAATCTTCCTCAGCAAAAAAGAGGAGGATTGGCAACAGATGTTAGCGCAGGGCTAATCTTCCTCAAAAAAATAAATAAGTAAAAAACAAAAAAAAATAAAATGGAATTTTAAAAATAGAATTAAAAAAATATGGAACCTAGGAAGAAGAGCAAGTTTTAGAAGAAGCTATTTGCCCTAGGCCAATGAATCGGAAAGAGAATAGAATAAGGATAACAGAGCCAGAGGATGGAGCCCCTGGAGACAAGATGTAAGGACTGAGTAGGGAGAGAAGAGCGCTCCTGAAGAAGCTTGAGAGGTGAACAGAGAGCTGGGAGAAAAACCAGGGAAAAGTGCCATTACAAAAGGGGAGGAGGGAGAGAGTTTCCAGAAGGACGAGATGGTATATAGTGGCTCATGCCACAGGGAAGTCAAATAAGATGAGGACTGAAAATCAACCAGTGGAGTGGTTGCAATGTTGAGGACAGGAGTACAGACTACTCTTTCAAAAGGTTTCGTCTTTGAAAAAGAGAGATGTAACATAGGCAAAAGATTTATCATTATCATAGGCATCATCATCATCATGATTACTACTATGATGAGGAAAGAGACTTAAGCATGTTTGTATGGAAATAGTAAGGAAAATGGGAGGGACTACAGATTCAGGTAATGGAGAGAATGATGGACGGAACAAAGTTTCCGAGAATAGAGGAGAAGGTAATATATATTTTACCAATGTCCTGTACAACTCTAGCAGGCACAATTCCTGTTATATTCTATGAATTTAGCCAACTGGAACGCCACTCCAGGAGGCACCATTTATATATAAACAACATGAATGGTGCCTCCAGAGTTGGGCATGGTTGGCAACCCTGGAAATACGAAGCATGCATGGAAGGATTACCCATTTCACCTTTACATCCCTGTCTGTGTGACAGTGCAATTAAACTGCCTCTAACCCGTTCAAGCTCTCTATACTGAAGGCTGACTGTTAGGTACTCACTCTCCTATTTGAACAAGTACAACTGGCAGAGAAGTATAGCTAAGTATTCTGTTCTACCAACCCAATTCTCTTCTAATTACCATTCAACATACATTTATTGAGCACCTCTTTTACCTTGCTTGGTGCTGTACTAGGCTTTGAAGAATCTAAGATGCTAAACAATCAGGAACCTCAAACCGATTTTAATCTGGTTTGAGAAACAAGATGTATCTACTCACTTGAAACTATTAGGAAATACTGCAAAATAATGTGTGAGTCAAACAAACACTAAAGGTTAAAAGAGTTTCATTTAATTGAGAGAAAAAAGAATTTAAGATCATCTTGTTTAGTGGTTTTCAAACTGTGCTTCCTGGAACCCTGGGGCTTTGTGGCGATGCTTCATGAGTTCCACAAAGAATAATGTATTCTCTGCCAAACACTGAAGATTTAAATTGCTCCAGGAGGTTCACCATGGCAATGTTTGTAATAACAAAAAATTAGAAACAAAGTAAATGTCTTTCAATAGGGGTCTGTCTAAATAAATTATGGTGCCTTCATACAATGGAATACCAAATAGCTGTTTTTAAAGGAAAACTAAATCTGTATGTATCGTTAGCAAAAGATCTTCAAGATCTATAATTAAGTGGAAAATGGAAGTTGCAGAAAAATATGCATAGTATAATCCCATTTGTGTAAAAAAAGATATATGTGGGGGTGTGTGTGTTTAGCTTGTACATACATTAAATATTATGTCTGGAAAAACACAGTGTATTGAGAGTTTTATCTATTGGTGATAGGACTGAGAGTGGTATAGGGAGGAAATGGAAAATTATGGATTTGGCCCAGCCTCTTCATTTTGTTGATAGAAAGCTGAGATTCAGGAATACTGTGACTTACCCTAGGCCATATTGGTAGTATTAGTCAAAAATCTAAAACACAAACCCAAACTTTTGATCTCTTGTTTGCGTCTCTTTATACCTCAGGAAAGGATCAGCATGGACGGAATAGTTTACAGAAACAGTCAGTCTTTCTCGCCTCTATTTCCCACATTCCCCCTTTTCCTCTACCGTAAATTATCTCTCATTCACTTTCTATCCTATATACAATGAGATTTTCTCATTACCCAATATGCACAGTTTCATTTATCAAGCAGTGGCACTCAAAGTATCTATGAATTGTTGTACTGAATAGGATTTCAATCCTTGAAGGACAGAATCTGTCCCTACCTCGGGCATTGGACACACTCTCAGTAAATGTTGGTTCAGTTGAAATGCCTGTTGAGTTCACAGATTTCCTGGGAGGCAGTGGCTCCATGCCCAAGGAGGAAATGCCTTTGGGTAGGACTTTGCTTTCCTCGCACTTAATGTGGGACCTTAGATAATTTGCAAGACTCTTCTGTGCCTCAGTTTCCACATTTGTAAATAGAGATATTACTACCTGAGCTTCTCACCTTACTTTGGGCTGCTGTAAGAACACATTGACATAATGGACATAAAGGATCTAACCAGTTCTTATCATTTTAGGGGGGATAGTATATTTTGGTGGAGTCAGAATCCAAGCTCTGTCCCTCACTGATGTGTGACTTTGGGCAGCTGTGTGCTTTAGTCTCTGCAACTATCAGTATCTTCATCTGTTAAATGAGAAGAATAATAACACCTGACTCCTGGAGTTATTATCAGGAATAAGTGAGATAATAAGTGAAAGTGGTTAGCTGGGTGTTTGGCACATGAAGCACTAAAATAGGGTTAGCTGTTACTGTTATATTGTTGTTATATTTTAAAATATAATATTATTTGGTGTCTATTCAGGTCTAAAGGTGATAGGTCACTTCAATGCTTTCTCATTTTAATGTTATTAATATCATTTCTGATTCTCCTTTGAATGTCAAGCAAACCAAGAAATTCATTTTATGTTAAGAAATCAAGCTACCACTCCGTTCATTCATAGAAATTTTTTGTTATTGAGCAACTACCATGTACTAGGCTCTGGGCTAGGTATTGGGGATACATGGATGAAAATGACACAGTCAGGATGCACTCAGGATGCTTTGATTCCAGTGGGCTCTCCTATCATTCACCAACACGAGTGACAGTCCCTAGCCCCAGGCAAAACTAATGATATACCTTGTAGATATGGGATAAAGCATAGGCAGTGGCAGCAATAACTGATTTGCAGGCTATAGAGGAACTGAATAGACATTTTTTCAAAGAAGACATACAGATGGCCAA
Organism: Ceratotherium simum simum; assembly: GCF_057802395.1. Taxonomy (NCBI): domain Eukaryota; kingdom Metazoa; phylum Chordata; class Mammalia; order Perissodactyla; family Rhinocerotidae; genus Ceratotherium; species Ceratotherium simum. The sequence continues at coordinate 27,244,332 of NC_141908.1, forward strand.
CAGGAACAAGAAAAGGTGCTCAACATCACTAATCATCAGGGAAATGCAAATCAAAACCACAATGAAACATCACCTCACACCTGTTAGAATGGCTGTCATCAAAAAGACAAGAGATAACAAGTATTGGTGAGGGTGTGGAGAAAAGGGAACCCTCATGCACTGTTGGTGGGACCATAAATTGGTGTAGCCACTATGGAAAACAGTATGGAGGTTCCTCAAAAAATTAAAAATAAAACTAGCATATGATCCAGGAATTCCACATCTGGGTATATATCCAAAGGAAACAAAAACAGGATATTGAAGAGATATCTGCACTCTCATGTTCATTGAGGTATTATTCACAATAGCCAAGATATGGAAATAATATAAACGTCCATCAATGGATGAATAGATATAAAAGATGTGATAAATATGTACAATGAAATAATATTCAGCCATGAGAAAGAAGGAAATCCTGCTGTTTGAGACAACATGGATGGACCTTGAGGGCATTATGCTAAGTGAAATAAGCCAGACAGAAAAAGACAAATACTGCATGGTATCATTTATATGTGGAATCTAATTAAAAAGTCAAACTCATAGAAACAAAGAATGGAAAAGTGTTTGCCAGGAGTTAGGGGGTGGGGGAAATAGGGAGAGGTTGGTAGGAGGCTAGAAACCTTCAGCTGTAAGATGAATAATGTCTGAGGATATAATGTATAACATGATGACTATAGCTGATAACACTGAATTGTTTAATTGAAATATGCTAAGAGAGTAGAACTATGCTAAGAGAGTAGAAATATGCTGAGAGTAGAATGTTCTCATCAAAAAAAAAAGGTAAATATGTGAGGTGATAGATGTGGGATGTGTTAATTAACTAAATGGGAGAAATCCTTACACAATGTATATGTATAGCAAATTATCACAATGCACACTTTAAATATCTTACAATATTATTTGTCAATTATACCTCAATAAAACTGAAAAAATAAAATAAAATATGGGTTATAGCTATTGGTTTTAACTGTATTAAAAATTAAAGCAGAGACATTTAAAAGTATTTATTTTAAATAATATATTAATAAATATTAATATTAACATTATATTAAATAATATATTAAATACAAATATTTAAATATTTTATTTTATTAAAAATATGAATAAACCAATTACATGTTAACATAAATAACATATTCCTGAAAAATAATCGTATACTTGTGTTACAGAATAGATGATAACTTATTGAGTTTTGACTTATCTTGGGAGAAGAAAGTGAAAAAATGAGCTATTCCATGATGGTGAAATATTCTTATAGTAGTAGTCCAAGGGTGCCTATCCATGACATGTGATTCAGTCACATGTATACCCATCCATACTTCTTTGTGGCTTAGGTTTTGAGGCCATCAATCTTATCCCCATTCTGCTCTGCCCTTTTTTCCTCTGTCCTTGAGAACTGCCTGTCCAAGGATGTTCCTCAGTGACGAAGGTTGTGTGTTGTGCAGTGGGAAGAGGACTGCTTGGAAACTCTGATGTTTGGGTTTTCCAGCCAAAGAAGTTGGACAGACATTCTTAGGAGCCATAAATGTAGCAGTGAGACAGACAGGGCACAGTCTCAGCCCCATGCAGGAAGAGGAGAGGGAGTTAACTTCCTAAACCTCCACTTTCATTAAAAGCAGGTCAACAACCAAATCTAAACATTATATTGCCACCTTTGCTTCTTGTGGGCTAGTCTTACCTAGCCCAGTACTCTGTGAGTGTCCTGAGTCTGAACATGTTTCTTATAATTCTGCTCTTTCCCTTTCTCTTGACCATAATATTTAGCTCAATGTTGAGCACTCAGCAAATCTAAAATATTCAAAGTTAAAGCTACCGCCTCCTTTCTGAAATCTGTTTTCTTCTATATTTCCAATGTCTATGTATAGTATCATCATTTTCCCAGCCATCAAGGATAGAAAATATAGTCATGTTTTATTTTTCCCCCGATCTATCTGCCATTTCTGGTTTTACAAAAAGTCTGAGCTCAGTGAGGTAGAAGCATGCAATGATTTTGCAGTTCCTCTAGTGACTGTTTTCAACAGTGCTCTGTTGAATTTCCCGTCTCTGTCCCTTAAAACATCTTCAGCTGATCACAGAACTTTTGGTTACATTCTGTAGTCCAGATTAAGATTCCCTTTCAATTATTTAAAAGTCCAGTCTAGGTAAAATCAAACCTTTACTTTTGTTTCCAACACAAAACCTGTCATTCTTTCCCACAGATCACCCTTTTCCACCCTTGCCCCAGATCTGTAGTGACCCAAAATGGGAGGCCCACCCCCAGGTCAGGGATTCCCCCCTATGGCTGCCCAGCAGAATCTTAGGATTGCAGTGACCCAGGGATTGAGGTATGTCTTCTCTTCTTCCCTTACCATATGGAAATATTTATTGAGGTTATCCTGCTCTTGTTCCATCATTGCATATTGGGTGTATAGAGGGCAAAATTACTTGTGATTTAATTTTATAGGTCACTGGGTCAAAAGGAACAACATCCAGACCTGATTCAGAGAGTATCACAGGATCCTGAACTTTGGGCCTAGTCCCATGAATAAATAGGAATTTCGAGTTGTCTATTTTAGGGTCAGGGCAAATATATGGTGCAGAAAGGAGGGAATGGTATTATGCGACCAAGAGGTAAGATGGTGATAGATTATATTCTTGTTCACGATATTTGCTGCTCCTCCCTAAGGGGAAGTACATTATCCCCGCCCCATTAACATCAGGTTGCCCACGTGACTTACTTTGGTCAACAAAATGAGGGCAAAAAGTGGTATGTGCCACTTCCGAACAGAAACGTTAAGGGTCTTTCCTTCCTGCCGAAAGATCCGTAGTGCCCAAAATAGCGGTAGTTTCTTCAACCTGGACCACAGACGGAAGAGAACTCCCAGCAGAGCCCCAGCAGACCTGCAGCTAATGTGTAATGTGAGCCAGGAATAGACTTCGTTGCTATAAGCCACCAAGACTTGGGGGCTGTTTGTTACTACAGCACAACCTAGCCTAAGCTTGCTAGGCTTAACTTGCTCATTAAATCCTTAAATTGCTTCACATGCCTTGTGTTTCCTCTCCTCCTCAGCCTTTGCTTATGCAAGCCTGCTTCGTTGAAGCTAGCTAGACTTTGCCTTTAATGCTGACTCAACCATTTTTTATCTGTGTCACCTTGGGCAAGTTATTTGACCTCTTGTCTCATTTGCTCATCTTAAAAATGAAGCCAATGATATGAGGATATTATTGTGGTTGGAGAATTTATTATCTCAACCCTTCCTGGCATAATATAAGCACTTGATAACAGTTTTGACCCAACTTTATTCCTCATCTGAGAGGAAGGTAGGATTAACCATTTACTTAAATTTTTGTTTTTGTTGTTGTTCTAGGAATTTCCCAGTAACACTTCTAGCTTCTACTTCTTACTTCAAAGATTTAAGAAATCTGACTCATATCTCTAAATATGTTCTATTCTAACTAGTAGGAGACTTAACTTGTGTTATTTTCTTCCTCCACTTCTGAAGTCCCTATACTCTTTATTTGTAATTTCATAATATACTAAAGTTAAGGACTTTTGTATTCTTGCCTCTTCCTCATCCCCATATGCTATACTCTAAGTTCTGTGAGAGCAGGAACTATATTTTACTCTTTATAGCTGTCCAGAACCCAGGACACTGTCATGTATGACAATTAATAGAATCAATAAATATTTACCCTTTATATAGATAAAAATGATGAAATTATTTTTAAGACTATTCAAATACACGGATTTTTCCGTGCCCCATCAGTCTAACAAAATAGGAGCTTTATGTCTCAATCTCCCAGAGACAGACCTTCTTGGAAGAGCGCTGATGAGTTCCCTTCACAAACTTTGGCATGTGCCCGAAATGAGGCACGCAGAGCCAAAACTCTCATTTAAAATATTTTCTCAGGGTCAGAAAACATCATTTGGAAATTTAAAAGCCTAAAGCCCTGTTTTTTTTTTTAAATAAATACAAAATTTTGAATTGTATGTTGTCTTTGTTTTTAACAAAACTCAAGTTCCTAGCTGACTTCTGTTTGTTTGTTTTCTCTGGGAACTAAGTAGCTGGACTACACCCGAGCATGTATCATTTCACGACAATGACTCAGAAAGCAGTGCAGATGTCATGGCTTACCTAGTCCCTAAAAAATGCCTACCATGCAGGAAATGAAATAAGGTTCCTGGACTCAGCAGAAATGGGGTGAGGATAAAGAGGCTGCTTTGAATTTGTGGGCTTTCCCGGACTGCTTTGGAAACATCTCATGCAAATCCAACGAGTATCTGGGTCACAGATAGTTTTTGACCAGTAATTTCTGAATATACTTTTAGTCTTCTAGTACTTTAGTCTTTAGTGGGCCTATTTGGAAAATAAAATAATTTGAATAATTTAGATAGTTTGATAACTTGATACCAATGAGGATCTTTTTCTTTTTCATAACAGTCTGCCATTCTAGGAACCACTTTTGAGGCCAAAAATTTTATCATGCTGAAGAATAAATAAAATCCAGTCATCTAGTGCTTTTACTAACAGCTTAAATATACATGATCTGTTGTTTCTGAATATGTCTTTTTTATGCCTATATATATGTATAAATTTAGTCCAGCTTTTTAACCAAAAAACAGCTTGCTAGAAACATGAATTGTATCATTGTATTTGGCAAAACATTTAGTCTGTAACTCTTATTACTTTAGAAGCCTGTCAGATGCTATTTAGAAACTTTCTCTTTAGTCTTAGTTATAATAAACCAAAAGTACCTAGAATTCTATGGGACATAGACTGTCAGGAAATGGTGAGTGCACCATTTTGGGGGGGAAAGCAGAGACTTTTACAAGAAGACTTCAATATGCAAATAGAGAAAAATTTAAGAATATGGAAATGAAAAAGATTTAAGAATGAGGAAGGATTTGAGAAAAATAGAGAAATCAAGATGTAAAGCAAATTACTTTATACTCACTTTGACATACTGACTTTGTATGCTATTCTGAAAATGGGGTTGTTAAATTTCTGCCATGACAGAGAAGTTTTTTTGGGGAAATCCCAACGAGGACCACGGCCTAAAAATGCAGTTTAGAGGGGAGTTTCCAATGGACTTGGCCTTTGGCCAAGCCCCAGGTCATTCGTTCAAAGTACCCCCGACAGTATAACTAAACGCTTGCCCTGGTCTAGCATCAGCTTTTATGCATAGAAAATAGGAGTCCATAGTGAGAATCCTCAGGGGCAGAAATGAACTGTGAAGAAGTGAGCTTGAGACACATTCAAGACCTCAGCTAACATACTGTTCAAGATTATCAGCCCTGACTGAATTGAAGTCTAAGTGTTATCACTTTGGTCAGTGCAAACCAACACCAGCAAATGACTACTAGATTGCTCATCATATAGTACAGTTTTGTCTCTTTTTCCTAATTTTTAGGGAATGCAAAGAACCATCTGTAGGCATCTTTATACAAGCAATAGATCTACAGAGAGTGAAAAAAGAAAAGAAAAGATTTTCAGACCATACATCATGACATTTTGACACTGAGTACTTCACTGACATTTCAGTTCCCACCATCACACTCCAAACAGAGTGTAAAAATGTTTTATCCAGCAACAAGAAAGAGACAACAGAGCAAGAATCGAGTTTGGAATCTGATGGGTTTGCACATAAACACTGCCTCTGACCTTGGGCAAGTTACTGAATCTTTCTGAGTCTCAGTTTCCTCATCTTCAAAGTAAAAATGGATACGAATACTTTTCTCTTTCAGTTATTGTGAGATTGAATGATCTAAATTAGAGAACCAGACTACATTTCTTGAAGACATGGGATTTGACATATTCTTTTTAGTATTCCCAGGGCTTGGCAAACAGTAGATATTTAATAAATGTTTACTGAATGAATAAATGGATAAATGACATATTGAAGCATTAGCAAGTACAGGCCTGGTTCAATAAATGTAAGTGCTCAATAAATGTTACTTTCCTCTGGGTAAAGTAGCAGTGGGATTACCTGGAAAGTTCAGCCTGAGACATTAACAGCTCCCTCCCTCCACACCAGGACTTGAATTTTGGCCTAGATGAGAATAAGGTGGAAAACATTGCCAAATGTTGGAGTTATCATTTGTCTATTTTCAAAAAGAGTGACATGAAGGGGACATGTAGGAAAGAACAAACCTTATCATGACAAAATCCTTTGCATGGGTGAAATATCATTTTTCTTTGCTGAATTCTGCAGTTTAGCCACAGGGATACAATTGAATTCTTTTGGTAATTGTTTATTCCTTCACACAAATGTCTAACCTTTTGGAGAATTAGGTCAAGGTAAACATACCTCAAAACAGTCTTCTGAGTTAGACTATTTGCCCCATTTTTCATGTGAAAAGTCAGAGCAGATAATTAAATTGGAGTCACATATGTGTCATTCAATATTCTAGCAATTTATGAATTATGTAATTTAAATAAATGTTTAGATGATCATTTCCATACATATGATTATTGCACTAGTTATATTATACATAATGGGCTTAATTTTTTGTTCCATTGTAAAAGATACTGTTATTATAACTTAAACCATGTAATTTTTTTTTCTGGCCAACAGAAACACTGACATAAAGATAACATTTCTGATATACATCAGAATTACTTTGAATATTTGTTTATAAATTATTGTAAGAATAAGAGTATAAAATGTATCATAAAAATGACATAAGGGGAAATGAATGCATGAACTGAATTGTATTTAAAAGGAGCTTCTTTTCAAATAATCAGCACAGGAAAGGATGAGCTAATGTCATTTTCCTGAGGTTACTCTTTCATCCTTGAAGACACACCTTGTGTTAGCAATCTCAGGGCTTGCTTTTTAGCAAATCAAGTCATCACTGGAGTAATCATAAATCTTTGTACATGATGGAAATTTTGAGTTAATTGGCATTACAAATTCTTGGTGTGATAACTCAGGACTGGCATTGATGAGTATGACTTTTTCAAGACAGACAGGCAAAGACTATAAGAATGAATTGTATATCCAAGATACATATCCTTGTGCTCTGACTACAAAATTCAAATGTTACTAAATTCACAGAAAGTTCCTGAGTGAACCTAAATCGAGGGTGGAGGTGGTTTCTTTGGGAAAGAAAAGGCAACATATAAGACTACTAAACCTCAAAATCAGGAGGAAAACATGGATTATTTTGAGGGAGGTTAGTGAAGAACTAATATAATCTTCTAAATCATAGCAACTGAGTATTTTGGGCCATCTTCCATGATAAGTAGTAAAATACAGAGCGAATTGTCTATTTGTTATCTTTAAGGCATAGCATTGTAGCTTTTAAATTTAGAATCTAGCAGAATGAAAGGTGGGCACGTATTCTGATCCATGAAAGGGAGATGGGGGGCTTCACTCAGACTTAGAGGTTATACTCTGCTTTAAACTAAGATCTATAGAACCTTCCTACTGCACTACAACGCAGAAGCATACTATAGATGTCGGTGTCACACTTTCACATCTTCACTTCAAAAGTTTGAACTTTTAGCCACTGTAGATATTGAATGAGAACTCTGCAATTAATATAACAGCCCTGTTTCAAGGAGGTGGCTGCAAATAACCCAGTGGGCCAAGACACAGACCCTCCATGGATCTGGAATTACATTAGTTACTCTGTGCCTTGTATTTGGAGAATGGAAGATCTTTCCTTTTGTGCATGCTTATGCGCATGGATATTGAACTGTTGCCTTCTCCCACTGATGATTACAACAATGCAATTTCCTATTTTTTAGGAAGAGGCTTTATCTTAATTCCTAAGACAGTGTCCAGTTTCTTGTTGGAAATGGAAGCCCATCCAAAGCCAGCCTGTTCCCCTAGGGCAATGGTAACGTGCTTAGCCTCTGCCAATCACTTATTGTGAGTGGCCAAGCTGTGTCTTCCCACTACTTCCCACTAGTCTTGCCACAAAGCCCCTGGTCAATGGTTTCCACCCTAAGTGGTACCCCAAATTATACTATTGTACTGGATACCGTTGTGCTCTGCCCAGATCCCTTCTTTTGGGTTGATATTTCTGCTATGGACTGAATTGTGTTCCTCCCAAAATTCGTATGTTGAAGCCCATACTCCCAGTATGATACTATTTGGAAATGGGGCCTATGGGAGGTAATTAGATTTAGATAAGGTCATGAGGATTGGGACCCTATGATGGGATTAGTGTTCTTAAAAGAAGAGGAGGGGATACCAGAGAGCTTGCTCTCTCTCTCCGCCATGTAAGAATACAGTGAGGAGGTGGCTGTGTGCAAACCAGGAAGAGGGCCCTCACCCAGGATGATCTTGGACTTCCTAGCCTCCAGAATTGTGAGAAATAAATTCCTGTTATTTAAGTCACCCAATCTATTGGTAATTTGTTATGGCAGTCTGAGATGACTAATTATCTATCCCTCTGCTACTGAGCAAATCAGCCACTGAGGCTCACATCTGTGTCCCTCACTGAGCACTGCCTTGCCCAAGGCTCTAACCCTTTCCAACGGGGGATGCCAAGGCCGGAATGGCTGATCGGAAGCTACAAAGATTCAGCTCCTTTGCCTCATTTTGGAGCAACTCAAAGTGGCCATCCCACTTCCCCCTGTAGGATTAGCCAAAGACTTAATTGCAACCAAATTGAGGGCCAACTCCTCCCTCTGCCTAATCTTGCCTTCATCACTTCCAGGCAGGCCTATCTCCTGGGATCACTTTCCAGTGAATCTTCTGCATGCCACCCTCCAACTTAGAGTCTATTTCCAGGGATCCTATTTAAGCTAGCTATGATTGCTTAATTGTGAATATCATCACTTCTTGGAGACTTTTAATGTTCTGCATCACCCATCAGAATCCTAAGCATTAAAGTTATTCTGGATTAATAGAGAATCTGTGGAGTCAGCACTTCATCCAGAAACCTAGTCCTCTTGGCTTTGGTTCTGTCCATTCTCTACTTCTTCCCCTTTCCCCCAGCCCACTCCTCAGCGTTTTCTGCCTAAACTGAGTCCATGCAGGCTGTACCCAATACTCTAGTGAGGCACAATTGTTTCTTAACACCAAATCCCGCTATAGTGCAGTGTTTCTCAGAGTTTTGGTGTTCCCAGACACAAGACATTTGGATTCTAGAACGTTTGGTAGCTCATTCAGAGAGATTCCTTTGTATCCATAATTATGACACTCCACAGCCCTTTTATCATGTCACTAAGTGCATAGAACTGTTACTTGCCCTTTTAAGACTCTTAAATATTTCCAAGGCAAAGTCCTTCCATGTTCCAGAAAATATGCAACTTTCAGAGATTCCAGGTTGCTCTCATGCTACACTTTTTAACTCTATCTATTGCTTATCTGGAACTCTGCCCTGTAATATATAACCTATTCAGCTCAATGTTGCTTCTGAAAAACATGATAAAATCAACATTATCTGTTGTAGCAAAAATAAAAATTACCACAGATCTAAATTTGGTAGCACATCATCAAAGGATGCTGTAATACACTTGTTGAGAACTACTTCTGAAGCTCTGAGCTTTATTAGTAATTGCTGTGTACATATGCAGTGCACTGAGGCAGCTCTCCTTAGTAACTCCTCAGTCCATTCCATACTGAGTTACCTGAACCTGAACTTGAACCAACATTTTAAATCAGGGTCACATTGTCCAAAGTATGTAAACCAAAAAATGGGTAGACCTTTACAGAATAGTAGCTGAAGAAGGATTATTCACGTTGGCCCTATCAGGCCTAACAATCTCAGGACCACCTCCCATGGGACGTTTATATTGTCAAGACTCCTGAATCAGTTGCCTCCAGTATATGTATTCCATTGTTTTTCAACGTGTACTGAGAAACACTCGTGTAACAAAATCACCTGGAGTCCATGAAAAATGCACATCCCTGAGTTCCACCTTAGACCTACTAAATCAGAATTTTGGGGTGTCATGCCAGGAAGATACGCTTCTAGTAAACTTCCTAGTTTACTAGAATGTAGTTTTTAATGCACTCTGACACTTAAGAACCATGGAGTTTATCAAATGGGCATATAGAAAGGCCTGGTCTCTTGATGGGGAAGTAGAGAGGCTGGGACTAGTCTAACTAGTCTTCTCATGATTTCCTTTCTCTTCTACCTCCTAGTATTTCTCTTCCCAGTTTCTAGTTTCCTCTTCACCTTAAACTCTTTACCCACCTCCCCCCATCTGCCCCATGCTCCAAGAAAACAGCTCCCAGGCTCTTCTAATCAACCCCCTCATCATCATAGAATGTTCTCATCTGTGCATCAAAGCAGACATCTGATTCAACCAGTCTTCAAATGACTCAGCGTCATTTTTGTGAAGGCTTCTTCCCTCTTTTCTTCCTTCCTCCCTCCCCTTCCCTCCCCTCCCCTCCCCTCTCCTCCTCTCCCTCTCCTCCTCTCCCCTCTCCTCCTCTCCCCTCCCCTCCTTCCTTCCTGCCCCCCTCCCTTCCTTCCTCTCTCTCACTTCCTCTCTCTGTCTCTCTTTCTCTCCCCTCTCTCTCTCACCCTCCCTTCCTGTGGAGATGAGAGATTTCTAAGGAGAGAGACACCAAATGGCACATTAGGCCTTCTGCAGTATTAGCCACCAGCTAACTCCCCTCTACTATTTTCCTTTTACCTCTTTTTACTTTTACTTTTCAAAATTTCTTCTTTTCTCTACTTCTGAACCCAATGTTTCTCTAAAAGCTCTGTATTTTTTCACAATGACACTCTTGGAAGCAATAGTGAAGGTTTCAAGAGGGAACAGGCAGGAAGCGATGGGGTTGGGGATTGGGCCTTGACTACGAATATTATCTTTCCTTACGTTTTGTCCTATTGATCTAACTATGATGGTGATGTGTAACCCCTCCTCCCCAGACTGGATGCTGTGTAGTGACATATTCAGGGGAACTCCAGCCCAACTACAGGATCCAGAAGAATAGTGAAGATACTTAGTATAAGTAAAGAGGTGAAACAGGGATTTCACAACATGTATCACACAGAAAGTTCCGAAAAATCGTTAGGCTTCTCTGCTTCTCCCTAAAATTTCCCCTGCTAACTGTGTGTCCCCCCATCCCCAGTATAGTTCCCTCACTGTTTTGCAGTCTTAGGTTTACCCCTTCTTCCACTCTGCATCCTCGTATGTCATGCTCCCCAAGTGGGCCCGCTCTGCCCGACTCCTTGGGAAGAGATATCTGGTCCTTGACTCTGACTTTTCCCTGTGAGAATCTGCATCCCTTCCTCCCCCTGAAATTCTGCTGAATAACATTCCCACTCCTTACATACAACCAGCTGACCTGCTGAATCATCCATAGAGTACGGGGCCCCAGGAATCTGAAGGGCGAAAATGACCATGTCCCTCTCCAGATCCCACTCCCTAACTCGCCCTCTTTGGAGGAACATGAATCATAAGCTACAAGAAGAGAGAAAGACAGGAGAGAGAAAAGGAAAGAGTTCAAATTTTGCTAGCTCTTTCAGGAGAGTGAAGATTCCTTTTCTTTTTTGTAAAGAATCCTTACCTCTAATTCTCTTCTCCTCATGAAACATCAGATGCATAATAGGTACCCACTTCCTAATGGTTATTGAATATCATTCTACAAAATAGACAAAATGAAGAGTTTTCCAGCTAATCTCAAATTGGTTTTATGTAAATTTTTTGAAGTCTTGTGAATTCTCTTAAAACTTATCCCTAATCAAATGTAATTACAGATAAGCACTTAAAAATGAAAAAAATAAGTCTGGAATTATCTGCCACTTTGTATTATTTGTGCTACTGCTACTGTCTAGTTATGAGTTGATTGTACTAATAAAAATCTAAAATACATCCTAGATCAAAATCAAGATAGAGGGAAGAGGAATAACATTTATTGAGTATACATGCTAAGGCCAGCTGCTGTCAACATGTATCATGTATTTATTTTTGTAGTAACTCTGTGAAGGATGTGTTGTTATCCTCATTTTTTAAATGAGGAAACTGAGGCTCAAAATGGTGAAGTAACTTGCCCAAGGTCACAGGAACAAAAACAGTAAAACCAGGATTTGCACTCAGGTCTACCAGGCTCCCAAGTCTGTAATCTTTATCCACTATAACATGCTGCCTTTTGATGCTGAATTTTATTCTACTTTGAGGAGTTGTCTTGGGCTTACTCTAGCTATTTTGTAGATGATGAAGAGTCATTTCTGTCTAAGCTTTAAATACCAAAGAACAAAGTACATCGTATTTCTATATATGAGAAGCCATTTGGAGTGTAGTACAGAAGATTGTCGTTTTGAAGCACTCTCACACATAGTAATTGCTGACCCAGTACAAGAATCTAACACAAATTGCCAGAGTCTTATTTATTATATTGTACTAGAGCCAGAAAACCTAGAAATCCAGTTCGGTATTGGCTTTCCAACTCCTGAGCTGAAAAGGAGCCAGGTAGAGCAAGCTGCCTTTCTCATTGTCTTTTTTCCAGAGGCCCCAGGCTCAGGCATCAATCATGTTTGCCCTATATTCCAACTTGAGTAGTAGACTGTGAGAGTATGATTCAGCCCCTCTAGTTTAACCTCTTCCATTTTATTCTACCACCTCATTCTTTCTTATTTTTTTGTTCCACTTTTAGCTCAAGTTTCTGGGCATATAAAAATAAAATGTAAAATGTGATAGGTGCATGCTTTAGTGATTTACAGAGGTGGTTTCCAGCTTCCTTTTAAGGCCAGAACTACGGATTTTGCTTTTGTTTTATTGTTTCTTATCTATCCAACGGGGCTGTAAGTTTCCTATAGGACAGGATCCAGGTCTCAGTTATCTTTGTAGACTCCTCTCTCTCTCCCCATGTGACTTATCCCAGTGTCTTGCACACTGTAAGCCTACAATAAATGCTTATACATGTGTGAATAAATGTAGATGATAATGGCATAGAGTCCTGTTTTTGTCCAATGCCAAAAGGGGTAGCTTAAATATCTCATTGGTGTAAAAACGTTTGTTGCAGTCTAAATGAGTTTCAAATGTTTTGTTCAAAATTGGCAATGGCCTCCATGTCATTTAGGATGCCTTTAGCTGCAAGTAACAGAATAACCAGCTAAAAGCCACTTAAAGAGTAAGATTAGATGGGATGATATGACAGCAGGTCTGGAGAGAGGTGTGGTATACAAAGTATCATCAAGGACCCAGGCTCTTTGCATCTTTTGTTCTTTCTTCCTGAGTGTCTCATGGTGGCCAGATGGATGCTTCGTATCTAAATATCTTGTCTTCCCAGACTTATTTCAGATGTAGGAAAGAAGAGGCAGAGAAATGTTTCTTCACACCTTTTTCGCCTTTTGTCAGTGAGGATATTTTTCCAAGAGGTCCTTCAGCATACTTCTCCTTTCCTCTCATTGGCTGGCAAGGGTCACATGCTCACTCCAAAGCACTGGCATCTGGTGAATAGGATTACCACACACTGTGATTGGCTTAGACCAGTCATGGTTCATTCAGTTGGAATTGAGGAGGGTTACACCGTTTCTAAGATATCTCTTTTTTTTTTTTTTTTTTGTGAGGAAGATCAGCCCTGAGCTAACATCCAGGCTAATCCTCCTCTTTTTTTGCTGAGGAAGACCAGCTCTGAGCTAACATCTATTGCCAATCCTCCTCTTTTTTTTCCCCAAAGCCCCAGTAGATAGTTGTATGTCATAGTTGTACATCCTTCTAGTTGCTGTGTGTGGGACGCGGCCTCAGCATGGCCAGACAAGCGGTGCGTCGGTGCGCGCCCGGGATCCGAACCCGGGCCACCAGCAGCGGAGCGCGTGCACTTAACCGCTAAGCCACGGGGCCGGCCCTAAGATATCTCTAAGTTAGATCCCTGCTATCTCCTTACTTGAACAACATCAGGATTCTAGTCAGAAGGAAGAAACGAGGAATAGGTGTTGAAGAGAAAAACAGCAGCATCTGTTACTTCCTACATGAAATAATTTGTCACAAGCAGTTTCTGCCAGAGAAATGAGTTTGTGAAATACTTAGATCCCCAAACAGGGGCAGGGGCCTCAAATTTATTTATTGCATATCTATTACATACGTATGTTATGTTATTTAATTTAATCCTCACATCGTCAACCTAGGATGTAGGTATATTCACCAATTTACAGGTGAGAATACTAAGGCTCAAGGAGGTTAAAAAATTGCTCAAATTTGCACATAAGCTAGAGATAGCCTTGAGATTCAAACCTGTGTATGTCTGACTCTAAAATCCATGCCCTTTTCTCCATGTTGTAGCGTTTAAGGGCAATTTTATGTGTCAACCTGACTGGGCTATGGGGTGCCCAGATATTTAGTCAAACATTATTTTGAGTGCTTTTGTGAGAGTGTTTTCAGATGAGATTAACATTTAAATTGGCAGACTGAGTAAAGCAGATTGCCCTCCATAAAGTGGGTGGACTTCATCCAATGAGTCAAAGACCTGTAAACAATAAGTCTAACACTCTTTTAAGTAAGAGAGAATTCTTCCTGCTTGATGGCCTTCAAACTGAAACATTGACTTTTTCCTACCTTTGGACTGGGACTAAAACATTGATTATTCCTGAGTCTTGAGCCTGCTGGCCTTCAGACTGGAACTGTACCACTGGGTGTTCTGGGTCTCCAGGTTTCTAAGTCACTCTGTAGATCTTGGGACTTGCTGGCCTCCACAGATTGCAGGAGCCAATTCCTTATAATAAACTATATATGTGAATTTATATATAATCTATTTATATTATATAAATATGTGAATATAAATTATGTATACAAATAAACCTATATTTATATTAAATATAAATATATACACACATGCGCATATCCTATTGGTTCTGTTTCTCTGGAGAACTCTAACTAATACATAGTGAGAACCTCTTTTCAGTTTCGGATGTTTTTAGTCCTAAGGGAAACCCTAACCAGCTCTTCAAGTTCTGTGATCCAGAAAAGAAAATATCCCAGCCTGCGTTAGGAGTGAAGAAAGCTTAATTGAAAGGTTTTTCAAATTTTAGTTGAAGGATGGAAAGAGAATATACGTTGCAAGTTTTCAGCAGCACTAACTTTCTAGAATGCCACATCCTGCACAGACCCAGAGAGTTTTAACTCTAGAGCAGCAGTTCTTAACCACTATGGCTAGGCATTTTGATGGGTTTTGATCAATTATAAGCTATTGTATAAGGTGTGTGTACCTATAAGAGTTAAATGTTGAAATTTGACAATGCTCTTTTAAATTTATTTATTTATTTATTTTTTGTGAGGAAGATCAGCCCTGAGCTAACATCCATGCTAATCCTCCTCTTTTTGCTGAGGAAGACCAGCTCTGAGCTAACATCTATTGCCGATCCTCCTCCTTTTTTTTTTTGTCCCCCAAAGCCCCAGTAGATAGTTGTACGTCGTAGTTGCACATCCTTCTGGTTGCTGGATGTGGGACGCGGCCTCAGCACGGCCGGAGAAGCGGTGCGTTGGTGCGCACCCGGGATCCAAACCCGGGCCGCCAGTAGCGGAGCGCGCGCACTTAACCACTAAGCCACAGGGCCGGCCTCTGCTCTTTTCAATTTATAAATTAGAGGAACAAATCCTCACTTTCTCACTTGTGTTCCAGTATAAAACAAAGCCTTAGATGAGAGAGGAATGAGTGGAGATCCAGCTAGCATGGCAGAAATTTCATATAACGTGGAGCCTAACTTATCAGAGTATGCCCATGGGCGTGCCTCTCCCAGAGGAACCCAAAGCAACGTAGGTGTCCTGACAGGAAAGAGTTGAGGACCATTAGTTACCCTAAATGTATTCATGGCATCACACTTTTGGAAAGAGCCTCTTCTCAGATTATAGCTGCCATTCCTGGACTGGGATATTAAACTGGGATATTAAACCTAGTACTTCTTTCTTGGAATGAGCTAACCTGGGAAACAGCTCTGCCCTAAATATAACATGAATCTGTGATTGCCTCTCCAGTATCCATTCCCTCTTCTCTTCACAGTAGCCCAAATTTCCATTGGAAAACATTCCACCCTTATCCTCAGCCCATGGTTTGAATGGGACAGACCCCACTTCTAAATCCAGGGAGTGACCCATCATTGGCCAAAGTTTAGTAGTGCATCCCATTCTTTTGCTTTCATTTGTACCTTTGATAAGTTAAACCAAATGAAATTATAATACTGTCATTTTATATGCGTGAGTGTTAAAACCATTCATTTGTTAAATGTAAACAATTTTAACATTAAAATTTGTATAAACCCTGTTTTGGCATATTTTGTTCAAATTTTAATACAACAGAAGTGGTCTAGGCTTCTTTTGTCTGAAAGCCCCAGTCTAGACCATGATACCAGACCACTGACCTCTTCACTAGCTGAGTTCTTCACTAGCCAAAGTTCTCCGTTAAGGTCTCTCTCTCCCTCTCTTTCTCTTAAGATTAAGCAGAAATTCAAGTCTCTTTCTTTAACTTTAGACCTTGGTCTAAAGGTATGATTCTAAGAGGAGTCTGAGAGGACTTCTTCTTCAACCATTCTTGACCTCAAACTCACTCTTTCCTCAAACATTCTCTAACCCCTATAATAGCATTAGTCTATTTTTACTGCCCCAAATTCTATTTTAAAGAAAATCTGATATAGAATTTATACCTTTTTTTGGAAGAAGAATAGAAAAGGTAATTATTTTAAAAATAAAGATATCAGGGGGCCAGCCTGGTGGTGTAGTGGTTAAGTTCACGCGCTCCGCTTCGGCAGCCTGGGGTTAGCAGGTTCAGATCCTGGGTGTGGACCTATGTACTGCTCATCAAGCCATGCTGTGGCAGGCATACCACATATAAAAAAATAGAGGAAGATGGGCACAGATGTTATCTCAGGGCTAATCTTCCTCACAAAAAATAAATAAATACAGATAACAGCATTTTTTGTGAAAGAAAATTAAGCCGGATGTTACATGTTAATCCAGTCTTAGAATGTAAGAGAATTCTCCAGGGTATGGATTCCTAACCCCCTAGAATATTCCCTGTCAGATTCATTCTCCAATTTGAGAACACAGAACTTTTAGTTTGGTGGCAGCTTTTACTCACGAAGTCGTGTGATGCTATTGGTTTCTCAAGCATGAAGCATATGAAGCCTTGTTTTCTCAAAATCTTATTTGCTGGGGACTTCCATACTATATAAAGGAATCCCACTGTACTTTTTTCTAGCTGAAGTTTTTGGAGGCAAAAGAATAATATCCTGTCAGAGTTGGTCCATTTTCAGTCCATTTTGAAGAAGAAGAAGAAAAAGAAGAGGAGATAGAGCAGGAGGGGAAGGAGGAGGAGAAGGAGAGAGAGAGGAAAAGAGGGAGAGAAACAGGGAGGGAAAAAGGGGACAGAGGAGGGAGGAGAAGAGAAGGAAGGAGAAGTCAATGACAATGTGATGCTTTATCTTTGACTTTGGACATTGTGGGAGGCATCTGGATATAGTTTCTTGATTAATGCCATTTTCACTGGTGGCCATTATCTACAATTATTCAGTATCCACATCCTATGATTCAGCGCTCTGGAACATTACCACACCTACAGAGACTCAATGGGTCTGAACCAACAATAGAGAATTTTACACTCCCACAAAGGTTAAGCCAAAATGACAAAATAACACAAAAAAACAAAAACAATCCACCTAAATCCAAAATATGGAAAATATTTGCTCTTTAAATTAAACAAATTACAGTAATTTTGTAATAAAATGAATTAGATTTAAAAGATTAACTTGATGTTGATTTGGGAGGATTCTTGCATTCTGTAGTATCATATGTTATAGTAGTATAATGATCAACTCTGTAGGTTTATTATACTGTAACAATATAAAATAGATATTCTGAATTCAAGCAGCCATTTTTTAAAACCACAGATGGCATAAATATCCATATACACGATGCAGTTGGAATTGGTGGTAAATTTATTTTTCTCCCCATTTATGGCAATAGACCTGTTAAGTGTGTGCCCGAGGGGCTACAATTAAGAATGAGGAGAAACACTGCTTAATAAAATTGGGATCAGGCTTTTAAAAAGAATTCTTTTGCTCAAAACTGCTAGAGAGCTGACCTGTTTATAAGAAATAGTTCTGTGAGAATTAGAAGTGGAAAGGAGGAGATAATGAAATACAGTTTAACCAGTAAAGGGCGGTGAACATATATATCACTTCACACCATACAAATATGCTGCCAGTTTAGATATACAGCTGTGGTTCCTTTTGTCAAGCTATTCTATTTCCTGTTAGAAAGGCTAACTTTGAAATACTGTTTTCAGAAAAGGGAGATAGAATAAAAACTTCATTAAAACGCTCAAATTATTTCCTCAAATTTCTTTATTGTTTGTAATAATGAGATGATGTTCTTATAAGTCATCCCTTTATTCATAGTTTATGGGAAATAAGGTTTCAGTCTTGACTGCTTACTGATGGTCAAGCATGCACATCTGGAAGTCACTAGAAGGTGTTGTTTTAGGTGAAAGGTCAAAATCTAATTGGAGATGACCTATCAATTAGGTACTTGGTTCACTGCTGTGGTTACATTCCAGCCATGTTTATCTATATAGGGCAGGAGGGAGGCTTGAAGCGGCTTTCTTTCCTCTTCCCCCTATAATGCAAGGAGGTTGCTCATTAGCAACGTAGATCACGTCCAAATATTGCTACTTCATTTAGTTCTTCATTAGCAATTGTGAGAAATAGTAATTGAAATACCAAGGAGGGTAGATATAATTTAATCTATTATAGTATGCATTTTTAATTTTTTCGTTTAAAATATAAAGTCTACTTTTGGTGGCGTTCGAAGGAGCTTATAACTCAAAGCACAAGGAAGAACGTGAGGTCATCATTCTTTTACCATGCAATACTTCTCACACTTCCGCGCCTTTGAGCATTATTACCCTCTCTTTTCAACCTGATAAACTCCTACTGGTTCTTCAACACCAAACTCAAATAGCCCCTCTCCTCTGAAGGCTTCCCTAGCTCTCCTAAGCAGAGGTCTTCCAGAACCACACAGAACTGCTTCCTCTCTGTTGCCCCTGTAACAATCTGTTTGCACGTGAGCTTCCCTATATTACTCCACATCTATTCCTCTTGTCTAGCAAGAGGTGTTTACTGGCAATCAGTAAATACTTTTTTACAAATGACGCATTTTAAAACAATTTGACTGATGATGTGTCCTGCCATCCAAGGATCAGACTATATCAAGGCATTCCACCTATTTAGATTGTCAGAGGAACAGAAAGTAACTACACAGGATGGTAAGAGTTAACATAATTCTAATTCATTTTAATTCACATTAAGTCTTAGTGTGTTATCTATCTATCAACTGATCTATCAAATCTTTTCATTTTTACAATAGGAGTGGTCTTTCACGTTGCCATCTACATAGAGTTTTCAAGCCCATCTTCGTGGAAATGTTTGTTTACATGGGTTTAAGAAATATGTAGTGCTGTTTTCCTAGAGGCTTAAGAAATACTTGGCTGAACAATATAACTGAAAAAAAAAAAAAGACTTGAGGAACAAAAAGTACCAAAGAAAACTTAGTGTTCATCAGAATTAAAATTAGCTGAAGGAAAACAATAATCGTAAACTAAAAACCTTTTCCTGCTATTTGGATCATCAGCTTTCACTTCCAGCAGCTTCCCCTCCTGAGTCTCAAGTTACGAAAGAGGTTCCCCATATGGGCCTATCAATCTGACAGGCAAGGCCATCTCACTTAAAAATCTCTCTTTAAAATATGCAAAAAGGCTAAGGGGAAGGTTCAAATTGTGAGCCTGCCTCTGCTGCCTTGTTGCAAAGGTTCACCCTTGTGATTACTTCATTATCACTCTGGATTATCTATTTACAGCAGCCGAGGCAATGCATATCTAGAATCGACATGGAACAACCTCCTCATTTCTCATGCTCTGAGGCCTCCCTTCGGACTGATAATTGTCAAGCATTCCTTCTCTTTCAGCAATCCAAGGCTCACGCCCACCAGGAAACAAAGGGTCTCTTTGAGGATGAATCTTGAGACAATCCTGGCCCCCTAAAAATTACATGCTGGAAAATTTCTGAGTACTGAAATTATTGTGTTTCTCTTAGAGAACTCTCTGTGGACCTAACTAGAGAAATAGGTTATCAAAGGAAAGCTTCCCTCAAACCCAAGAGAAAAGAAAGGACAACTGTGGAAGGAAGTCAAGGGAGAGTGGATGAAATAAACTGTGCACTTTTGCCTCCGTAGCAGTGCCTGCCATAGTGACCATTTGCAAACTGTTTGCACATCTATTGTCTCATTTGGATTCTCACAACCCTCCTGTGAAATAGTTATCAATATTATTCCTATTTTAAACGTAAGTAAACTGAGATTTAGTGATATAATTTGGCCAATGTCACATAGCTAGGAAGGGATAAAGCTGCGACTCGTATTCAGATCTTTTCATAAGAAAGCGTAGGCTTTTCACCCCACCACTGTAAAGCTTCTTGTGCTAAGCCGGGAAAGCTCCCTTAACCAGAACCACCTCCCATCATAAACTTTTCAGGAAGGAGCCTAAGAATCCTTACCACTCGTCATTTTATTGATGAGGAAACTACATCAGAACCCTCAGTTTAAATGTTCTGGTTTTGCTGTACTTAGCTTTAGGAGAAAAAAGCAAAATCATGGAGGACCAGTTCACATCAGCAACTTCATGAGAAAACCAAGAGGAGCAACTTTCAGGCAAAGCCTGTGGTCAACGCACATTCAGTACTGTACAATGAGAAATGAAGCTTTCGATGTTGACCCCAAGGAGCTGCAAAGTTCTCCATCAACCCACCTCAATGCCTTCGCGATCTGTAGTCTTCATGTTCCAGGACAAAGTAGGCTGATAAAATTTGCTGGGCAGTGTCACAGTGGCTGGAGAAAAAAGTTTTGTAACTGTCTCTGTGACTTAAGAAATTCAGTTTACTTGTATATATTGGTTTACAGAGGATTCCTATGGGCAAAAGGTTATTTTGTCTATTTAGGACCTTCCATTTGTTTTGTCTCAACTTCATTTAAATAATTATACACTGTCCAAAGCAAGGATGGTATCTGCTAACTCTTTTGTCCTTACTCACAGTTCTCTAAATGCAGAGGGTATTCACAGTGTGTTCTGGCATATGAAATTTTAAGATACACATGCCAGAGCATCTTCTAGTCTATCTTCTATACAAAACTTATGTAACATCTGTGATGGAGTTCTTATAAAAAGTCACTAACGATTCAAGAAGGAAGTAGTTGTATTTCACAGGAAAGAAGAGTGAGGACAGCATGTTCACCTGCTCTGTGACATACGTATATGGCTTTCATTTTATTTAAAAATCGCTAATAGAAATTGTACCTTTTCTCATGCCTCCCACTGTCCTTCATTGCAGGATATATTACTCATGTCAGACCAAAATTTACCTCTTGCCCACACAAACCTGCTGTTATCTTGCTGATTGTTACTGTAAATTACTGACATCAGCAAAGCTTTGTCAGGAAACTGAGGTAATTGAAAATTCCAGAGAAGTTGAAGAAAATGCATCCCAGATTACTTTAGTCTTCTTCCTCTTTTACATAGTTCATGTTCCTCATCTGAGTCATTGCTAAAATAGCTTAAAGGCTATGCTCACATTCAGTATTAGGGAGAAGTCTTATTTATTCCTGGTCCCCTTTAACCTACGTAGTGAGTTTTGCCTCACTAATTTTACAATTCAATCAATACCTGGATGTTGGTAGTGGAGATTGGCGCTGCTCTATGTAATTAGTGGTTATCTGAGAAATGAAGTTCTTAATCCATGTGGGTAAAATTTGTGCCCCAATATAATCTCGTAAATGGTTTTCAAAAATCTTCAGGTGCATTAAATTACAAATTTCTGGTTTGCATTGGGGTCCTCCCACAGTTCCTTGTTTTTACATCAGTCACTTTCTATACTATTTGCTGTCTTGTCACTGAATTGTTCTATTTGGCTAATGACCTGGGAAGCGGGGGACTAGATGTTGCTGACAGCCTCTTTCCAGAGGTCTCACACATTTTCTTGGTTCTTGCTGGGTTTCAGGATTTGTGCTGGGTGCTGGAGTCAGAATGTTCACAGTCTTGACCTTCAAGGAATGCATTGCCTTTAGGAACCCAACCCTTGAATAGTGCATTAATGAAGCATATATAGGATGCTAATAGAAACCCAGAGGAGAGGTATGTATAAGATCAGGGTTTCAAGAAAGATTGTCTTAAGAAAGTGACCCTTGCGCTATGGTCTGAAGGACAAAAATAAAATAGAGGGAAGTGTGTCCAGGCAGATGCAATTGGAGGGATGGTGAGAGATGATGCAAAGGGAGGCAAGGAGGAGCCAGCTCATGTAAGCTTTGTGGGCCAAGCTAAGGAATATGAACTGTATTTTGGGTGCTTTGGGGAACCACTGAAGGATTTTTAAAGAGGGCTTTGGCATGGTCAAATTTGAACAAGTGAATTAAATCAGTGAACACTTATTGAATATCTACTTGGTGGCAGTAAACTCACTGAGCAATGGGACTACACAGATAACATGGTCTCTACCATTAAGAAGCTTACATGTTTAAGTAGAAGATAGACACAGAAATAAAAAAGTACCAAAAGAGCACTTTTGGTCAGTGTAGGCATGTGGGATGAGTTAGAAGTTGATAAGACCACAAGTAAAGTTCCGGGTGTGATGGGGAGAGGAGGGGACTAGTTGTTTCTCTTGAGCACATTCTTTTCAACCATATTTAAGGAAATATGTCAACATCACACTTGTTAAGACTGTGATGAAATAACATTAAAGTAAGGTGTACACAAAGAGCATCAAGAAATAGTTTTTAAGAACATAAAATGTGGTATCCTTCTATCTGCCAGAACCTCTGTCAGCTCAAGTGACAGCTCTATCCCTTGCTGTGGTAGAACGAGGCAGCACCTTGGATGAGACTGGGACAGTGTGACCAGCTAAGAAGCTATTAGGACAATTCTTGAGACTGATGGATGCCTGAAATAAGGGGGTGACAACGGTGATTGAGGAAGAGGAACTGGGAGGAGAGATAATGGAGAGTATGACTCACAAGACCTGATAACCCATTTACAGATATAGCAGGATGACTCTCAAGATTTCCACCTGAGTGACCTAGGAGGTGACAATCATCAGGTTTTGGGGGGGATAGGGGAGCAGGAGAAAGATATGGCCATGTCTCTTTTAGACATATCAAATTTGAAGTGCCTTGGAGACCATCAGATGGCGATGCCCAGTATTCATTTGGATTTGCAGGTCTAGTGCCCAGGAGGGAAATCTTACTGGGAAGATGCATTTTTGAGTCTTTGGTATATAGGTAGGACTTGAAGCTGTGGGTGTGGAAAAAGTCACTGAAGCCTAGTGATCAGAATGAGAAGAACAGAGAGCCCCAGAGGGGCCCTGGGAAATGCTATCATTTAAAAATTGCGTAAAGAAAGCAGATCTTGCTCAGTGGGTAGGAAGAAAACCAAGAAGAATGTGGTTAGGAATTTAAAGGAGGACTTTTAAAGAGGAAGTCATCAATGGAGTTAAAAGCTGCCTCTTCTGTGTGTGAAGATGTGCTAAGATTTTCAAAACAAATTAAATACATTAGGTGGGATTGTTATTGCTAGTAACACGCAATAACTGGCTAATGGCATATAAAAAATACCACAAAGCTTGGAGAAAAGCAAATTAAACCAGGCTTTTAAGATGATATACCATCTTCTAGAAATAAAACGTAAAGGATGGCATGCTGGCCTTCTGTGAAGAAGACGTAGACTTGGGTTTATTTTTCTTAGTAAAGAGATGAGAGATTTTCAGTGAACCATTTCCTGACTTTCTTACCTGCACCTTTTGTGGCCCACTCACGGGTGGGTGGGCAGCAAGGAGTAATGGGGCAGAACAGAGCCCCAGGGTACATCTGAGAACTCCTGCCAGAACTTGGTCTCACTGATTCTCAGCTTTAGGCTACTGGCCACCAGACCAATACATCAATATATCAAAACATACCAGTTGACTCACTCCTGACTTGGGCTTTCATGTTGTCTTACCCACAGAACTCTCAATATTCTTCTTAAATCTCAGTGATATAAGTACGTTGCAGGAGTTATTAGCTGATTTCACAGGAGATGTGGAGCTGAAAAAGGTTAAGATCATATAGCAGTTATGAATCAGGGGAGAGGGCATATCTCTGTAATTTCTATTACTGAACTCAGGCCACAACAAAACCGTAAGGATCTGCTTGGATTTCCCCACCTCCCTTCATTTAAAAAGGTTACTGTATTTTTCTCTGACATTTCCTACCTGAAGCAAGGCTTTGGTTCCCACACAATACCCTTTTCCTCTGCTTTCTGCTTCTCCTATTTTCTTGGCCTGCCCTCTGACACTGTTTCCCAATTTGTGCTTTCCTTTCTCATTTGCCTCTTCTTAGCACTGACATGAGCCAAAGCCTGTAACCATAATGTCTGACTCACTTGGTGCTCCTCCTGTTAATGGGCACCATGTGGAACAGGAGGCAGGAAAATACTCTTTACAGGAAATCAGACGATAATGCTTGCACTTTGGTGCCCTTTGAAACAAGAATTTAATTATCCTAATTAAAAAGATTACCTTATAGAGGACATTTGGGAAAAAGAGTAGGCAGTTTGTCTTTTTGCTTATGACATGCATCTCAAAACCAAAAGGGATATTTCTGCTGGTATTTGTTTTATCTGTTAAAGTCCAGGCACCAAGAAAATGGTGAGATCAAAAATTGATCTTGATTTTTAGAACAACTCAGAGACTGAATACCGATGCCCTGACTGTGGTTGTTTTGGGGGTGTATTAGTTTCCTAGGGCTGCTGTAACAAAGTACCACAAACTGGATGTCTTAAAACAACAGAAATTTATTCTCTCACAGTTCTGGAGGCTAGAAAGTCCAAAAGCAAGGTGTTGGCAGGGTTGCTTCCTTCTGAGGAATCTGTTCCATTTCTCCTAGCTTTTGGTGGTGGCCAGCATCCTTGGTATTCGTTGGCTTGTGGCAGCATCACTCCAGTCTCTGTCTGCGTTTTCACCTGGTATTCTCCCTGTGTGTGTCTGTGCCCAAATTTCCCTCTTCTTATAAGGACACCATCCAAATTGGTTTAGGACCACCCTAATGACTTCATCTTAACTCGATTACGTCTGCAAATATGCTATTTCCAAATAAGGTCACATTCATAGGTATCAGGGGTTAGGACTTCAACATACCTTTTGAGGGGGACACAATTTAGCACAAAGAAGGAGGTAGGCTCAGGCACCATCTCCCCTTCCTTCCGGGGCCCATGAGGTCGCTGTTTTCTAGGTCAGCATTTGAAATCCAGAACTTCACTTCTCTTCTCCCAATAAAAGTGAACTTGCCAGTGCCCCACTCCCTCAGGGACTCAACTCTCAGCTATAAACTGATAAATTAGCCTAAGAGAAGGTGAAAGTAGCTGATTATAGGCAAATATCACCCCTCCCAGGCATTTGCATTTAACAGATGACTTTCTGGAGACGGTGCCTTAACCTAAAGGTGCTGGTGGAAATTTTGCAGTGGGTAAGATTTTCTTTTTTAGTAGACAGGTCTTTCCGTGACCCTTGAATCATCACTGTCTCCTCTATCTGTGAAGAGGATGGGCCCTGTCTATCTGTTAGTTTCTTAAGGGAAAGTTATTACTACAATTTGTTCTGTCTTTGTATTGCTTGCATTTGTTCATCCCATGATTGTAACTGCGCCAAGGGAGAAGATTTGCTCCTCACCAGGAAGTCCATCAAATGAAAGAATTTTATTTTGGAAAATGCCAACCTGGGGATCAAGCATGAAGAATATAAGCCTATTCTAAACCGTGGATAATTTTCAAAGAATGAACAGGCGAGAGGGAGAGAATTTGGTTGCTAGGAAAATAGAATAAAATAAACATAAGCCTTCTCCCCCCTTGTTTTTCCATCTTGGGGTGGGCTGTGCTTCCCAGTCTTGCTGTGGAATGTTTGTCCCTCCCATCTCAGTGGTGACAGACTCACAGTGATGCCTACGTGTCTGTCTCACAGGTGTGGGATTTGATACTTGCCAGCTTAGCGAGACTTTGGATGAATCTCCCACAGTGGTTGTAAAGAGAAAAGGAGAGAGATAATAGTTCACTGGCATCAATAATCTACTTCCCAACCAGCTGAATGTTTGAATAATAGCCTCGGCACTTGCCCTCCTCCACCCCCTCCCCTGGCTCCGCCACTGTCAGATTCTCTTCCCTTCTCCACAACTGGGAACTCTAGGGAGCAGATTGTTTTGGCTGGAATTAGCCGGGCACAGATGGTGCCACCTGCTGCATGTTCCTTACTTCTTATTGGCTTCTCTCTCAGTTCTGCAATTTTTTGTATTTTTTAGAAGTTCAGGGGAAGGGGAAATGGCTGGGGCCCTTGCTCATGCCTGATTCTAGCACAGCTGTTTTGAGCAAACTGGCAAACGTGGGGACTGTGCTGGGCCATGCTGATTGGAGAAGGTGCTTCCAGGGGAATGTGCCACAGTGGCGGCCTGTTTGCTGTATCTGGTGCTTTAGTTTCCAAAATACAAACTTTCTTTGGCCCAAACAGTTTCTGTTTTCCAGGCCGACAGATCTGCCTGTGGCCAGAAACAAGGCAGGTGGTCTTGTGAGAGTCTGAGAAATGAGATTTCTCTCCTTTTAAACTCAGAGGGACATAGAATGTCACTGCCCGTTTTATAGGGGAGGAAATTACAAATAGGCCACAAACAGGTTGCTAAATTCATCTCTATTGACTGGGAACAATAACCTCTGAGTCTTCTGACTCTCACAGGGTAAACCTCATAGATTAATAAACTGAGTTTTCTCACTTATGAATATATGACATTGGACCAAAAGACCTAAGAAGTCTCATTCCTTAAGATTTTCTGAGTTTTATCTGTAAAGTTGTTCTTGAGTGGTTATGAACAGGAGATCACACTCTAAATCATTCACATGGCCTGGGAAATGTTCTTTCTCCTGTTCTGACGTCATCTCACAACCTTCTCTCCTTCCTACTATGCTTTGTTAGATTGGCCTTTTTATTCTCAAAAAGCCAAACTCAATCCTGCCTCAGGTATTTGCACCTGCTGTTCCTTCTTCTTGGAACACTCTCACTCCAGATCTTCCCATGACTCACTTCTTCTCATCCTTCAGGCTTATCTCAAACACCACTGCCTCAGACAGACTTTTCCTGACACCCCCTTTCTTGTCCCCCAGTGGAGATGGCCTATCTCCCAATCCCATCTTATCACTATTACATCACCTTCTTTTACTTTCAACCAAACACTCAGCATCATGTGAAGTGATCTTATATAATTGTTTTGTTTTCTACCTTCTCCACTAGAATGTAGGTCCCTTAAGGTGGGAATATTGTCTATTTCTTCACTACTGTATCCCTAGGACATAGAACAGCTCTGTTCTTAAAGCATCACTCAACAGTATACGTATTATTGAGGGAATGGTGGTATTTTGCCCTTAAATGGAGGAAACATCAAGGTATAGAAGAGAGCATGCTTGGAACTTTCATATCGGTACATTCCCTACGGCACGTGGAACTCAGTATTCTATTCCTCTGTGTGTGTCTTTCTCTGACAGATTATAAGAAACCTGAGGCTGGTAATCCTATCTTGTTCATCTTTGTATATCCCATAGTACCTGGTATTATGCCTTCCACATGGTAGGCACTCAATAAATTGAACAACTATCAATGTTGTAACTGTTATTTACTAGTATTATTTTTCAATAGAAGCAATAAAAGCATCTATGCCATAACGGGATACCTGGTGTCTAGTCTCAGCTCTGCCAGTAACTGTGGGATGATTTGGGCTTTTATTCTTTCTGAGTCCCAGAATTTTAAAATCCCAGGCTTTAGACGAGAGAATATCTAAGTTTCCTCCATGCTCTTTCTTTTGTTGATTTCAGTCCATTCCAATTTTCCCGTTGTAGATTTATGAATCTCCTATTGCTCCTGTTACTCTGCTTCCTTGTTTCTTCTTCTGACCATCTCTGGTCATTCAGTGCACATGGGATTTAGAAAAGCCATGGCTAGAGAAAAAATAGCACTGAGGACTCACAATTGTGGGTGGAGAGGCTGAATGGAGCCACAACTCCTCAATGGCCATACGCATTGTCAAAAGTCTTGGCGAAAACTAGTGGATAAAATGTCTGAACGGCAGTTAGTGGGTTTTTTTTGTGTGAGTAAGATCAGCCCTGAGCTAACATCCAATGCCAATCCTCCTCTTTTTGTTGGGGAAGATTGGCGCTGGGCTAACATCCCTGCCCATCTTCCTCTACTTTATATGGGACGCTGCCACAGCATGGCTTGACAAGCAGTGCGTTGGTGTGTGCCCGGGATCCAAACCGGAGAACCCTGGGCCGCCGAAGCAGAGTGTGTGAACTTAACCGCTACGCCACGGGGCTGGGCCCAGCACTTAGTTTTTGAAGAGCATTTCTCAAAATTGAGACTGTCTCTGGCTCTCAGTTAAAGGAGACTCTACTCCAGAAGTGGTCAACAGCCCACAGACGATGATGTGACATTTTAGAGTAATATAGGGTTTCTAAAGCAGATTATTTTCATTTCACTCTTGCAAGGAAGAGTTCTTGTGGACTAGAATGATCTTTTTGCAGGAAGTAGGGAAACTAAGTCATTCCTTTTGATGTTTCCATAGCCATTTGAAGGAGTGTTTTACTGTGATATGTCGAAGAAAGAACTGCCAGGAGACTGGGGTTCTGACAGTCTATGCTTAACTACTTTCTAGATCATTGTGAGGCAGAAACAAACAAATAACCAGTGTGGTCTCAAGAATATGTGGACTTCAGTTTCCTCACCTCTAAGATGCAAGTGGTAGATTAACTGCCTTTATTTTTCGAAGTGTTACAAACATAAAGATTCTCTTCCTGCCCAATTCATAAGAGAGTTTCATTGAAGAATGAGAACAAGATTTTTGACAATTTTAATGTAGACACAAGCTATGTTATAATTTGGTCAGGTCCTAGAGGCATATATAGCATAGTTATTGGCTAATTTGTAGGTGAGGGCACCTGACTGAAGGGATCATAACAATTCCTGGAAAAGTATTTGTACAAATCATTATTCTAATTTTCATTTTTAAAATCAAGGTAGTACATATTAAGCAGCTATTATGGTTAGAACTCTTCTTGTTCTGATAAAATTTTTTTGAAAATTCCATCACCACTTATTTTAAAGTGAGTGAACTTTCCTTTTGCATGGAATTGACTTGATAATATGAAAGCATTTTATATTGCAGAAAAGAAAAAAGAGTGACTACTTAGAGGTTAGGCTGATTATTCTCAAGCCTACTCTCTCCAGCAATGGCATTTTCAGTGTTAAAACAAGACGGGCAGAGTGGTTTGTAACTTCTCTTTTTCCCCCTCTTGCTTAGATGTACCTCCAACCGGAAACCTATGAGCTCACACTTTCTAAGCATGTTCAATAATGAAGTGGTAGACCTCCACTGAATGTTTCAGGACTGCAGGAAGTGGTTGAGGGTTATTCAATAGTTGGTATTCTCCCTTTACGTCTGTACCAATCCTGGGCTGCACTACAGGGTTGGGAAATATAGTTTGTGTTGGAAGTGGTATCTTTCAGAAGAGATGTAAAAACCAAGGTCTAGGTTGCTTGTGGTCGCTAAATATACCATAATGTGTTCTGTGAGTACAGAGATGTTCTTGAGGTTCCTCTCTAAATTTATATTCTTTATTCATGTATTGTTCTTTTTCACGTACTTGAAGACTGTAGTCCTCTTTTTCTCAACAAGACTAGAATGGAGTATAACTCTTAATTCTTTGTCTTATAATAAGACTGTTTTAGGAATGGATAGAAGTGATTCTCCTTTAAGGAAAGGTCATAAACTAAAATCTAAGTTTCCTATAAAAAGAGTAAAAATAAATTAATATTTTCTCTGTTTTATTGCTGGCATATAAGTTATATAGAATTGTTTTTGCAATGCTGTCTTCAGAAACTTTTATTTTTTCAGTATCAACATTTTAACTGTTTTCCATTTGTGTAAAATAACAATATATAACATGTCTCAAAAGCACTCCATTCAGACTCCTTCTATCTCTTGGGTATTGTTTTTTAACACTAGCTATTCAAGTGTGCACACACAAAGCTAGCAAACCTACACACATACACACACACATGCACACACACAATCTCATACTTCCCTTTGACTGCTCTGAAAATGGTCAGAATGGGATCATAACGCACAAATCTTTTTCTGAATGTTTCCTTATGTTAGATCAGTTCCCTCTGAGTTCTGTGCTTGCCAATGCTCAATTTCCTGCCAGGGCAGTAGTCTATTTTTAACATTTTGGGGGCTTATTCTTTGTTCCAAATCTAACAGGCATATTCTGTGGAGTAAAAGAGAGAAAGCTGACTGGGTGCACTTACAAATCAGGATCATCAGGATTTGCAATTTCTGTAGAATTAAAGATATGAATGAGAAAGACCAATTAGAATACTTAAAAGATCATTTGTCACCCCTTTAATCTTCACGTATTTCTTACTCATCATTTTCTTTGACTAAAATTATTAGAATCTTTGTCATAGTCATCTCAAGGCCAAATGGGAACAGTAGTGTTCATTTTATATTTTTCAATATTTTGGAGCATTTTAACATGTCATCCTATCTAATAGGTGGTAAGCGACTGTTTTAATAGAGAAAGTTTAATTTGTGGCATAAGGCATATTCAGCATCATATCATCTCAGTGTCATTTCTCTGACTAATTCCATACTTCATATACAAATGAAGACTGAGGGATTTGTTTCTGTTATTTAACAGCAGTTGTTTAACTCAGAGATTAATATAGCATCTTCAACCCTGAAACAGAGGCCCTCTGAACCATCAGACCCAAAAAATTGGACACGGCCTATCAGCCCAAAAGAACATGTTGCCAATTATCTCCATGTTTATTTAAATATTTAGCTCTAAAGGAAGCAATCATTCCTTTATACTTCTTTAAATTTAGTATTGACATTTTTATTTTGGGAAAGGAGGTCTTTTTTTTTTTTTTTTTTTTGACATGGATACAGGAAAAGAAAACTCTCCAATAAAAATATTGTCTAAAAAGTTTGTTTTGTCTGCATGATTTACTAAATATGTACAATTTCAATTCACAGCGAAGGTAACAAAGATTTAAACAGCCAACATCACAAATGTCTCAAGTTCTAAAAAAAAATCACTGTGCACAGTTTAACAATTTAATTGAATAAAAACCAAAGCTAAGCCTTCAGTCTGAATCTTTTTTATGATGGGCACAAGCCATGTATTTTCTTCATCTTTGTTACACGATGCATATTTCAGTGACTAAACGCCCCTTCCCATTTTAGTATATTAGGTTATGTCAGTACATACTTAAGAGAGGCATAAATTGCCTCTCGGTACACCTATATGATTCGTGATGTGTTCACATATATGTCATAATATTTATTAATATATAAAATGATCAGATGAGTCACCTGTGATTTTTTTTTTTATGTCTTCAAATGTAGGAATGTTTTGTTGTATGTATAAATTTTTTTTAATTCATGGGAGTGCTATTTAAAGTGATAATAATTTGACCAGTGTCCCCTTGATGGAAGATGTCTAGAAAGAACTATTCTGCACTTGAAATACAGAAATTCCACATCTCTACCCAATTTAGGTTTGTAAAGCTCACTACTATATGAATCTGAATGTTGTGGTCATTCTGATATAATGATCAAGTAAATGAACCAATTAATCATTAGAAACCAATGTCATTGAATACAGAATAGTTGAGTTACAGTTAAGGAGGGAGCCATAACTTTGGCTAACTCTATAAAATCTATAATAAGGTTGTTTTCAGATATATTTTTTTCCCACGTAAATTCTTTGGTGTCTTCCCCCCTCTTTTTTTAGTGCTGTGATTGATGAACATGCAATGTGAGATTCAAATAATTGCACCGAGCATGTTTATTTGAATAATTGCCCCATTGCATAGTCAAGTAAATCTGCTGAGTGTGTGTGTTTGAATGTTTTTACATGTACATGGGATCACAGACTCAGATAAACGCAGCTGTGTTTATTACAGCATGTGGGGCTCCAGATATGTACATATTTGTTTGTGTGTCTATCCAGGGCCCTACAGCCCCCAACTGGCCTTCACACATCTTGGAGCAAAAGCGTGGTTGACAATTTTTCAGTTCAAATACACGTAAACTTACTATCGGGCAATTTCCTCAAATTTGTAACTACGATTTGCTTTCATTAAGGCTTACATCCTTAGAAAGATAGAAAATGACCTCTTTTGGGGGGAGCTATCTGATTGTGAAAGGTATCTAATAAATTTATTCATATTTATTCAAATACAGTCCCTTCTTTTCTCCTTCCTCCAAGCCCTCCCACTCCACCCCCAGTTCAATTCACACTAAAGAAGATGTACATTTTGTTTAGTTCTTGCTGAGAAATTCTGATACTCTTCTCTCTTCCCAGTTATTTCAGGCCTAGGCCTACAGTGGCTGTGAAAAAAGAAAAGATCGCACAGATCTGCGAGAATAAAAAAGGCTTTTGGAGAAAATGGACAGGGATGTTCAATTGTTCCAACATTTCATCACCCTCCCTTAACCCCTTATTCTAGAAAAAAAGGGTTAGACTCCAAACTAAGAGTGTGGGAAGAGGTACTACTTGATAAGGGAAAAGAGAAGAATACATCTGATGTTACTAAAATGCATGTCTCTTGATTATGGAGTGGGATTTCTTGTTTTGACCTTGGAAAGGAATCTTAAGATAAGCCAAACATTTTTACTCTTCCCTAGAGTTGTAAGATTACGCAGCTCTAGTGCACAATAGTGTTAGTGGATAAATGGCATTAAAAAAAATCTTAGATATGGGATATTGTAGTGATTGTCACAAATTTATGAGTGTTATCCTGATATTTTCAGACTCAGGTATTCTGAGTCTGCCTATGAAATGAAGTCAGAAAAAAATGACAAAGAAGGGGGTGACAAGAGGGGGAAGGCAGAGTCTGCCGACTTTCCCACGCGCACGCTTTCTTCTTTCCAAGGAGAAAGAGTAGGTTGCACACTCCTTGTTTATTGGTCCTCTCTCTTGTGGATTGGGACACAGATATGCCCATGGGCATCAGAGACCTACATTGCTTTAAAGGAGGCCACAGGGATTTATTCTACCCAGACAAAATTTAATGGCTTGATATTTTCAGGTTGAATTAATAAAGTTATTGCCTAAGGTCCTTAAAACCAGAAAA
>NC_141908.1:27282500-27325000 GCF_057802395.1 Ceratotherium simum simum
TCTGGAGTCTGATTGCCCGGGTTCAAATCCATCTTTTACAACCAGCTATGCAGTCTCAGGCATGTTAACCTCTCTGAGGATCAGGATCCTTATCCATAAAAGGCAGCTCATTTGGGGACCTAACTTGTGGACAGGGCATAAGGAGTAAAGGAGACAACATAGGTAAAGTGTTTAGTACAAGGATGGCACGTGGTAAGCACTCAATTAATGTTAGATACTTTTATTTGTATTCATTAATACATGTTCAATAATTTCCCAAGTTGTAAGCAAGACACCATGTATCAGGAGCAGAGTACATGGGAGGAATGAATCTGAATGGAGAGAAGAGAAATTGCAGATGAAAAATGGCTTGGTGCTTTAGTTGCTACAGTACGCATGCGGAGAACTGTCCTACAACCTCCTTTAAATACTAGAGTCTCATCAGCTCAGCAGCACAAAAAGGTCAACCAGTTAGGTCACTTCACAGATTGGCTATGTGAATAATTTTGAATGAACATCACAGTTGGTATGGCTCTGTCTTTTCCAAAGGAACAAAACACAGAGCAGTGTTCCCAGAGAGAACGGGCTCTCTCCAGGACAAGTATCAAGGCCTGTTAGAAATGCTTCGGGGATGCCCACTGAACTGCATCTATTCTATGTATATTCTGTAAACAGTATGCTTATAATCAAAATATATTAATTCTACATTATGCACTGACAACCTGAAAGAATAAAATGTTCATCTATTACGTCATGCAGAGGACAGAATTTTGGAGCAGGGAGTGGGGAGTTTTGACCTTCACCTTGCACTAAATATTCTACTAATCTCCAGAAATCTCGCTGGTAAAGCATTTAATAAATTCAATTTAAATAGGAACTGACTTGGACATGCATCTCTTTTTAACTTGTTTGATTGGTTTACCTGATTCAAATCAAGATGTCCTGGGATTAAATTTCCACATGAACAAGATTCAGAAAAACATCCAAATTGACATTGAGTGAATCAAAACTTTTTTAGGGTAAATTTTTTTCTCTAATATTGAGGTTCATGATTTGCCTGACAGCTAGAATGATAACTGAAGTTAATAAATAGAAGGTTTGTGGTATGAAAAATATTGTTTCACTGAGAAACAAAATTGGTAATTTATTTAAAACTTCCACGTTACTCAAAAGTAGAAACATTTTTATTACTTTTCTAAATAAGGTGGGTTTAAAAGCACCTACCACAATGTTTCAATAAAGAAAGTACTCCATAAATGTCAGATTTAAATTTTAGTGGGATACAAATGAGTTCTTGACAGTGCCTAAGAGGAGTTTCAGATTTTTTATTTCACAGTCCTTGTTTGTGACAATTAATCCTATTGAAACCAACATTTATGTAGTGTTTCCTTCCTCTGTCCCTGTCCCAGGTCCCAGGAAAAGCAAGCAAGGAATACAGCATTGGTAAGTAAAATTAAGCATTATATCTTTGATGTCTGCCTAGCAAATAAATTAAACAGGTCAAAGTAAAAGAGCACAGGATCTCGAGAATAAGTAACTCATAATTTCCTTCTTAATTTAAACTATTCTATATGTTAAATTGTAGACAAATGTAACAAACACACTTTATCAATGACACATTCGTCATCAACACATAATCAAATGATAATTCAACTTCATTTCCCAACCTTGGAATCAATCAACCCAAAGACTGTTCTCACTTGTAATTTTCATATTAGTACATTCTCAAAGTATTACTAGTGCTTAATATAAACAAATAAAAGGCTTGTGGGGCCCAATTAGGGAAGGAAAATGGACTAAATTTCCACATATATCATAGTGATAGAAAATTCATGAAGAACTTCACTTTGATGGAACCTAATACACTGACAGTAGAAATGTCATGAGATGTTTGGTCAAGAGACCAAAAAGTTAACACACTGGAAACTTGACAAGCTGGGAAGCCAACAGGAGGATAATTAATCACACATTTAGAGAAACCATTGGATGGTTAACATCTTGTTGCTAGGCAGTGTTTCTAGGCAGCAGATCTTCTCACATCTTAAAGGACCAGAACATTTTATTTTTATTTTTTAAAATACAGTATATTTTTCAAATTGATTATGCATATTTGTGTTTGTCAACTTTTGGGTCTCTCAACTATCTATATACCTATGAAGATTATGGACTATCAAATTTATAAGAAATAAAGATATTGACTGAATGTCAATATGTATGACAGCCCTCACTAAAATAAAAGTTTTACATTCACCATGTAGTAAATGATAGAGTTTGCATATGGTCATATAATAAAACCGATCAGAGAGGGAAAGAAGCCTTCAGTGATGTGCCTATTGTAGCTGAATAATGAAATGCAAAATATATTTGAGGTTGATTAAAATATTAAAGTAAATTTAGGTATAAAAATATTTTTACTCTATGAATACTTAATTAGGACTTGGTACTAAAGAAAATATCTATTGATATCTATGATAAAAGACAAATGTAGGAAAATTCTGATGTTTCAAACATTGAATTATATCACACGAGTATAGAAACTATTGGGATTTGCTATTCCAATTAGGTTGTCTTTCAAGTGTCATAAGTTGAACTTTTAAAACAATAGCAATTAATATCAGACAGTTGAAGAAAAAGAAAACTGAGTTGATTGGAGGAAGAGCGCTGTTATTTATCAACCTTGTTCTCTTCACAAAGACCCTCAACACTTAATGTTATAGAACTCACCCAACTTCCCCCCCACTCTCAGGCTGATTCTGGTCACTTGTGCTGCCCCCCGAACATGCCCAGTGAGGAAAAAGGGAAGATGATCAGTACAAGTGCTTTCCAAGGATAGTTTTCAATCTCTAAAAAGGGTCCCACGTGTTTATATAGTCAAAACAGGACAGAAAGTATTCACATTCCCTTTTCTTCTTTTTTCTTTTTCTTTTTTGTCTCTTCATCACTTTTCCGCAAAAAGCATTAATGTTAGGTTACTATTTTTCCTCTATATTGAAATGTTTGGTACTAGACTTCCTGGTTTACAATGAGAATTTTTCTGTAGTTTCCCCTGCCAATAATTTGATTGAGATCCTACACTCTTTCTTTTCCCATCTAGGGCTTGTACAGCATGGCAAATTTCTTTTTTTTTTTTTTCTTTTTTTAAAATTATTTTATTGTGGTCATATTGGTTTATAACATTGTGTAACTTCAGGTGTACATGATTATATATCGGTTTCTGTCTAGACTACACTGTGCTCACCACCAATAGACTAGTTTCTATCCGCCACCATACATATTTGTCCCTTTACCCCTTTGCCCTTTCCAAATTTCTAGTGGAGAAAAGATGGAGATGGGTTAGGGACAGGGATGAGGCTGAGTTACTTTGTGGGTAAGGGTGGAAGGAGACAGAGGGAAGGAGGGAACACAGGCATAGCTCCACCAGGAAGCTGCAGATCAGATCTGGGATTGTGGGAACTAATATTGCTTCACATTACGGTACTTCACCCTTCTTCTTTAAAATTAACCCACTGTCTATCTCTCTACTCATAGGGAAGAATTAGGCTGCTGTCTTGTCAACTCTGTATAATTGTTCCTAATTCATAATGCATGAATCGGAAATAAACCAATTAAATTTAGAAAGTTTTTATTTTAGTCTTCCAAATATAAGTTGTTTCAGTAGCTCATTTGGCCTAATGCTTTACTTATGTCTTTTCTTTCACAGTACCAACACTTTTAGTTTATTCAAAATATGGTCAATTTATAAAACCAAACAAAATCATCCCCAAATTGTGGCTTACTTAAAGCTTGGATGATGAAACTAACACATCGACTGAATTTTTTGTTAAATTTTTACATATCTAGGTTCATTGCAGCTTAAGAATTTGAAGATATTTTCAATAACTGACTTGTGTCATGCTGTTTCATTGCCCTGGCCATTTAAATATACCTTTGATATGATTTGTGAATTTGGTTTACAGATTAACTCGAAAGATATGAAGACAAGCACACTCATTAACACATGAATGATCCAATAAACAGGCAACAAAAAAGTCCTACCGAGCTAAGCAAAAGCATTATTTCTTCCTTGTTGAAGGTATCAGCATATGCTACATCTTATGTTGCACAAGTGTACTCATTAAATATTATGAAATGTACAGCAGGCCGGGAAGCTCTAACTAGCTAGTCAAAGTCACTCATACCTGTGTGTTCGTATTTATGTCGCAGAAGGGAACTGCTTTTCTGGAATGTCTTGTCACATAAGTCACATGCATACATGCCACTCTCTGTCTTCTTGATCTTCTTTCGAGACAGACAGGAGTCGGAGTCTGTCATGTCATCTAGGCCTGACATGTAGTCTTGTGCTCCATCAAGCAATTCTCCCTGTGATATAATCACATAGTTCAACACAGTCTCTTCTCCTTGTGTTTATACCAAACAACTTTGCGTAGGCTGACATTTGGAGAACCTCAAAAGTGCTTGCTATTAATTGATCTAGTTTTTAAAAACTATTACTCTCCATGAAACATGTATATGAGGTCTCACATTTCAAGAAAATACAAATCTTCTCTGCCCTAGATAATAGCGCTCATTGTTTTTCAAGGACAGAAAATAGTTGACTCTGAAGGTGAGAAAAGCATAAATTTTTTAAAAATCCTTAATTTTCTTTATAGGAGGAAATACCATGAGTGAAAATGAAACATGAGAATTTGTGTATTTTCCAGTGTGCTTAACTTTAGAAATGATCTGTAGCTGTAGAAACCCCATTTTAATTGAATTTTATATTTAGGTACAAAATGTTATTATTATGCAATCTATTTAAATGTATGTCTACCAACTAAAGGCCTCAAGCTGTATTTTTATATTTAATTTTCTAATTTGAAATAGGGAATATTAATAACACTTTTTATCAATGTTCTATCTATGTTAAAACAGCCTTCAGCATTGAGCAATAATGAATGTGGATCAGTAAATTATTAAATTTCTTGATATTTATTTTGTCTTGATCCAAAGGAGTGCAAACTTGCATGATAACATACATTTCCATTCGCTAGTCCACAGTTCAGTTTTCTTAGACTACGTTTGCACTAATTAATATTAGAGACGATTAAACAGGCTTACATACATTTACAAAGAGGGCAGATGCACTATAAATGGGAATACTGGAACAGCTGTTACAGAGGTGCTCTGCTACTTATGCGCCTATTTTGCAAACAGGGATTCTACTCCACGATGTGAAAACATACCTGTTTTTGTATTTGAAAAACCATAAATTATTCACTAATTTGAAAATTACATAAAAAGCCATGTGGAATGTACAAAGTGTTTTTTTAAATACTCTTCAAAATAAACTATTCTCTATAAAACCAAGTACATATCAACTTTAGACATGCAGTATTGCAAATTGTGAACATCTGTGAAGGAATGTGACTGTTATAAATGTTAACTCAGCATCTATGTAAGTCCTACCAAATATTGTTATCAATGTATAATTCTAAAAGCAGACAGATCAATCTAAATAAATCTCAAAAATAAATATTAAGTTCTTCTTTATCTTATTAAAAGCAAATATGCTTAAATAGTACAGTGTTCCACTCTTTCTCCATTTATTTGTCTAGACCACTCAGTTTTAGGTTCAAGTTAAAACAAACTCTTCTATTTCCGCTGAAAACATAACACTTGATTTTTTTTCTCTAAGATTTTTTTCCCTACATGCTCATAAACAATATCATTTTCATCTCCTCTCTTCAGAGCAAAGAGATATGTCTCATTACCTGAAATCCTTGTTTCCGCTGGTACTTTCTCCTTTGCTGCATATCAGCAAAAGTAGCTGCTCCAGTTGGGTAGGTATAGGCCATATGTGGTAGGAAGCTCATCTGATCCAGTCCCGGGTATGGTCGGAGCCCAGGGATACTGGTCTGGACTGGTGGCATGAAAGTGGCAGGGGGAAATGCGCTTTGTGGA
Organism: Ceratotherium simum simum; assembly: GCF_057802395.1. Taxonomy (NCBI): domain Eukaryota; kingdom Metazoa; phylum Chordata; class Mammalia; order Perissodactyla; family Rhinocerotidae; genus Ceratotherium; species Ceratotherium simum. Next base: position 27,288,420 of record NC_141908.1, read on the forward strand.
GGAAGAGCTGTGTATAAAGGTTTGGCACTAAATGGGTTCATGCCGAACACCGGGTTAGTGCTTTTGTTGTCCAGATTATTTGAATTTGAAAACTCCTTCTTGATAAAAGTCAAGTTTAGAGGCTCATCTGAGTTTTCAGATGACGAAGAAACACTGTTGTGGTCTAAATTTATGCTGCTAGCTTTTGTTTTGTTCTTTGTGGCTATAATACTTTTGGGTTCTTTCATTTGTTTTGGTAATGACAAGTCCAAAGGCTCAGCCTGGAGCTCCTCAGAAGAGAAGCTGTTTGGAGTGTAAGAACTACTGTGGGAGTTTTTAGAAGATGTGGAGGAAAGATTTAAGGGAGAAGGAGTATTACTCCTCGAGTGGTCCAATTTTTCAACTGGTTTAATATTGGTAAAATGGGAGGGTTTTGTTAGCCTGAGAGGAGGATCACAATTCGTAACACTGTTGTGGAGTTCTGCTATAGATGGTGATGTTATGGAGTCCATAGGTTTTACAGGAGACCTGGGTAATAAAGAGTCTTTTGTGGGAAGGTTACTGTTGGGAGCTAACGGCTTGGAGTTCCTTTCCAGTGATGGTGACCTGGAATTTGAATACTGGTAGACTTTTCGTTGCTCAAACCATTCCTTCACAAATTCCTGAGGAAGGCCCACAGCAATGGAAATTTTCAGCAGTTCATCAGAGTTGGGCTCCATGTTCATAGCATAATATGCTTTAAGTACAGACATGTGGTCCTTGTATGGGTTGATGGGGCTTGTCATTCCTTTCTCAGAAAGTACAGATGACAAGAGGAGGGCTTTATTATCAACAAAAACTCCGGCTTTGTTGGGGACTATGTTTTCGTGAGGTTGCAGGACTGCCTTGATCTCTTCATTCATCTTACAAAGGTAACGTTCATGCTGATGCAAGGGAATGGGGCCAGGAAAACTTTCTTTACAGAACTGGCATGAAAATGGAGTGGCTATGTTGTGGTTCTCAATCATTTTATCATCGGTGACCAAATCTATTAAAGTACGTAGCTTCTCTTTCTTTATATTACTGATCTGTCTCCTTGAGTCAGTAGTCAAGCTCTGGAGGCAAGCTTTGGCTTCATTGACTTTTTCTAATGTGTAGTCAATAATACTTTTAGTGGCACCATTATGACTCACTACTGGAAGACCTACAGGTGGAATATTAGGAGAAGTAACTCCTTGTTCCTCAGGTTGAGAGCATGGATCCTTCATGTGATAACCTTTCAACTTTGAAATTTCTTCAGCCTTGCAGTCCATCTTTTGCCTGGAAACCGTATTGTCCACAATCTGTAGAACCTTTTGTACCTCGCTTAAGTTACTATTCATTGTGGGAAATCCAAGTAAAGGGGCTTCCATCCCTACACCTAAGTGCTGCATTGGACTCTGAGCAGACGGATGAACTCCTAAAGGGCTGGTGGCTCCAAGTGCACCATTCATAAAGGGACTAGTGCCACTAAACCCGTGTGTGGCCATAAGAACTTTATAGTCATTGAAGTCTAGTGGTTCTGTTTTAATTTTAAGTAAGCCTGTTTGTTCAGACATACTAAGTGGTTTTCCATTCTCCAATTTGTTTCTTAACTGGGTAATGGCTGAATTAGTAGGAGAAGAAGAAACAGAATTAGGGGAAGAACCCGTCTTGATATTGTTTCTCATTCGGCCATTTACAGAGATTAAACCAATGCATTTCTTGCTGCTGATGTGTGAACTGTAGGAACCAGAATGGGAGAAACGTTTCTTGCAGTTTGGGCACTCATACGGTTTTTCACCTAAAATGATAATTAAAATTAACGTTACATTTCTCTGATTGGACAATTGCAATTGTCTACCAAGATAAGAATCTGTGAAACCAACTGAAAGGAACACAATGGGGTACCTCTACATTCTAGGTGCTTATTTTAAAATTATGTGGCCATAACTGTTTCTGGGCTTTATCTACCCCAGGAAGACATAATTCAAGATGTTAGCAGTGGAAGGTGAGGGCTATCTATGCCTTTTTCAGCCAAGATCCCAAATCTTGTCTTGCCATCGGCAGCCTCCTATTTAAACAGTGTCAGATTAATGTGTGGTCAATAGCACAATAAAGATGTCACAGTATTTAAAGGGAAGTGTAGCCATGGCTTTAATCAACTCTGTGGAGATTCCATTGATTCTACCAATCCAACGAGTCCTTTGAATAGTATCCAATTTGGTAATAAAATGCTTGGCAGAGCTATCAAAATAGTTATAAAGAAGAAATCTCAGTGGTAGGATGTTGTTCTGTAATATACAGCTCTGAGGAATCAAGGAACATTTATTATACAAAAGCTGTTATCTAAAATTCTTCAATTTTTTCTTTCATGCTTAGGTATCAAAAATGAATATCCTTCAGAATTTGCCAGCTGAGTTTCTTCAGGTCAAAAATATTTAATCTGTAGAAGGGTTTTTAAAAGGACAAAAAGGAGCCTCTAGATTTTGTAAGAAATCAAAGTATTTGCAATTTATAAAAAAGATAAGCATTCCACTTCTTTTTATAGGATCATGCTATTGGTGGTACCACACATCTCATGAAGACAAAGCAGGCACATATAGTTTATGAGATAAATGGGTAGTTCCAAAAAGCTGCAAACAGGATTGTGTAAATTTTAAACAATCTTTTAAGACTCCCCTAATGAAACAAAATGCAAATGTGAGCCCCAGCACCTCTGCTACTCACCGCTGTGAATTCGCAGGTGTTCTTTCAGATGGTGTTTGTATTTGAAGGCCTTGCCGCACTCCGTGCACTTGAACTTGCGATTACCTGCTCCTTGGGTCAGCATTTGGTGCTATAAAAGGAGAAAGACTGACATCAGTTTTGTGCAAGAAGAACAAAGGAAATTTGTTACAAATATTTTTGAAAGGCCTCTATTTTTCAGACAGGCCAAAAGATTTGAGTGCATGTTTATTTATTTGCCCAGTCTTTCAGAGTTGCAATAAAAGTGATAATGTTGGCAATAAAATTGGAACAAATGAAAAAAAAAGTGCTTTCACATGGGCATCTAGCGCTTGCTTTAGAATTATCTCTGTAGTCTCTTTTCCAAAATGTTTCTTTAAGCCTTTGGAGATGAGAAAGCATAATTGTAAAGATGTTTGTGGTTCTCTGTGTTTACTGCAAATTCTAAAATCTGAAGATTCCCTGTTGGAATGCAACTATTTTGTCCAGGAAAAAAATAAATATTATCCTGAAAATTCTAAATAGTCTCTCAAAAAACTCGCCACACAAATAACTAATTTTATCAAATTTTCTGTATCAGGGTAAAAGTCTATCTTATACTGAAGCAATACCAAATTTGAAGAAGAAAAAACAAAACCTCATACAGAAACAAAAAAATCCTTGACTGTAAATACTTCATTACACTATAAGCATGTTTAAATATCCCATTCACTGTGCTAGGAGCAAATGGAAACCCTCTTTTTCCTGAGGTGTTGCATATCAGATTTGATTCATTATCAAATGTAAGAGACAACATCTTGGGTTATAGCTGCTTGAGCAGTTTTATCACAGGCCAGGAGGAAAGACTTCAACGACTTTTCATTTTCCTTTTTAGTAGTGTGCTAGGAAGTAGGGACAAAAAAAAAAGTTCGCTGAAAAGACAAGTTAAAAGCAGCGAAGATATAATCAAACACAGCTGACCTTTTTGAACAAGGGGAAAAAAAGCACTGTGACTTAGATTTCTGAAAAAAAAAAATACAGTCATCCACTCTGGACGCTCAAGGTAGGAGGTCAGCCTTTTTCAAGCAGCAATGACACAAAAGCCTTTTGCAAAAAGACAGCACAGAAACGGTATGACAACTGCTAGGGTGTGCTGAATCTTCCCACATTCCTAGTGAGACAGATGGTGTTACATGGGACACAGGGAGGTTTGTTCAAACAGCAGCAACCTTCAAAGATCAAGCAGAGCCCAGCCCGACGAGCGCCATTGAGGGACCAGCGCTCATATGTTGCTGAGTTGCATAAACAAACAGCAACAGCTGCTTTGTCTCCCCCCACAGCCCTCAGAGGACTACTATAAACTTTAGTTGTGCCACTGTTAATATGATACAATCATTTTAATTTACTAATTGTAAATGCCATGAGCAAATGAGGGGACTTTTCAACACCAAAGCTACCATTCATAATGCGCCAACACAATCACACTTCTGCATGTGAAATTTAAAGCAGTTATGCTAGATAAATATCTAGGCACTTTTTTTTTTCCTAGAGTTTTTGTGCATATCAGCAAGGGGAGATAAACTGTTACATAAGAGTAACTATGCAAGCATAGTTTTTATAACTGAAGTTTGAAAAACATTCAGGTGACAAATCCAATCAGATATAAACGGAATGATTTTAGATGAGCTGTTCTCTTAAAATAGTAAAATTCCATAATATAGTATCACCACCACTGCTTGATTGTGTTTGCTTATTCTCATTTTCCGTATTCAAAGAAAATAAAACCCAGAAGGAAAAAACACAAGAATTGTATAGAATAACCTGTTTAATAGTTTTAAAAACAGATATAGTGTCAAGGCTTAGTAGACAGGTGATGCCAGATCTGTAGGGCCAGTTATTGGGACTTAAGGCACATCATTTCGTTACCATCTGAACACATCATAATATCAATCTGCAGGCAATTCTCCCAGGAGGAGAGAAAGAGCAGTTTTGCTACAACATTTAAGGGACACTGAATCAATCCTATTCAATCATTTTAAGGATTTAAGAAGCTATGCTTACCTGTTCAAGATAGAGTTTTTATTTTTGACACAAGTAAGCCAAAAAAGGCAGAGCAGTCTTAACATTTAACAACAAATATGCATATTAAAAAGGGATTATTTTTAATGTAGATCCAACAATTTAGTATTAATCCAGTTTATTTTATACATATACACAGACATTATATACTTTTTTGATTTTCCTTAAAACACTGAATTAGATTTCATAAACTAGCAGCAGCTTGTAAATATACTCTAAGTAACTGAAGGTGTTATATGACAAATGAAAGAAATACTTCTCTTACTATGACTTAGATCCTATATGAAAAAAATTTCCAAGAAAACTAGGTGAAAAATGGAATTAAAATTGCTGAGATGTTTAATAATGTATAATTAAAATGCTACAATTTCATTCACTTTTTGTGGAACATAAAAAGGAAACTAAAGTCAAGTTAAAGTGCAAATAAAATTTCTAAATTAGAAATTAACACACTCATTCGATCGTGAACATAAGACTATTAAGTCATATTAGAAGAGACCATCAAAAAATCATTTAGACCTCAATTAAAGCTATTACCATTAAAAGATCTGCATCTTCAAAATGCCATGAAAAATTAATAATGATTGCCAATCAAAGCAATATCGTTTCTCTAAGGGGTTATTATAGAAAGAAATCACTTAAAACCAACCCCCCACCTGATCTGTCCCTGGCTTGTGCGTCACCATATGCCGCTCGAGCTGGGTGCGGTAGGCAAACGTGTAGCTACAAAGAGGGCAGGAAAAGTTCTCTTCATTCTTCTCGTGGCGGTACTTGATGTGCTCCTTCAGTGATGTCAAGCGCTTGTAGCCCCGGTCGCAGTAGGGGCAGGTCAGCAGTTGGGCAAAAGCATCTGGAGTTCCAGGTGGCAGGTCTGGAGCCGAGAGACGAGAGGGAGAGAAGCAGGCCAAACGGTCATTGAATCAATGGCAGCTAATGGGCTGACTGCCCGGGGTGGTATGACAGGAATCACGGCAATCTGCTCCGCGAGAGTGCCATCATTGCCCTCGGCCTCTGTGCACGCCAGTCCCCTCGCACACCCAGGACAGACTTGTCGGAATCAGCTCACACTGCGCTAGAAAATTAATTAATTACTTGAGCTTTTTGGGGGAAATTTAAACAGCTGATAAATGAGGAAATTCTCTTTAGGTGACTGACAGTTCGTCGTCAACCTATAGTCACATCTGACTCAGGAATTCACAGTGTGATCGAGCTTTTCAGGTGTCAGTAAAGAAGAACAAAAAGTTAGGGTCAATATCTCTAAACTTTTTTTTTCCTCAAAAGTGAAATATTTCGGAAAGATAGGAATCAGTTTAGATATTTTTATCTCTTAGAAATAGGCTCTAATTGTTCTTGTTCTGTATTGGGTGTACAAATGACACAAATTTGCTGACAAAAAAATTTCACAATACCCTAAAATTACAGTTCTAATCTTTGCTCATGAAATTCCATGCCTCTGCAGCTGTTCTTCAAATTTTAAGGTAAACACCCAGGCATGTAGTGCATTTGTAATTGTAACAGCTGCAGAGGTCAGTGTAGTGGCTAAAAATGAATTACAGCCTCACCATTTTCTTCTTGCCCATTGGCCTCTGGCGTGCCAAGGCGAGACAGCTCCTCAGGGGCTTCTGGGTAAATAATGGCTGTGTCACTGCGCTGAAGGTACTCCTCGATGCTGACTGCATGGCCATCGCGTTCATCCAGTTTTCTTTTGGCAAAGTATTCCTCAAAGTCTGATGTGCAATTTGCATTCTTAACTGAAATCATAAAAGGAAAAGAAATGTCTTTTCAGGGCCCTCTTCCTAGGAGCCCAAGTCTGCTCACACCATTGTTAGTGAGAAATGTTGACTTGCAAATACCTAGTTTATTTGTAAGTTGCAAGTGATCAGTTATTGATTAAATGCTTATTCTCATAATATATGCAAAAAAAGAGGACACTTTGCTTTAAGTTAAATAGGCACATTTTATTTTCTCCTTTCCTGGAATACTAGTTTGCATAATTCACAAAAAATGAAAGAAATTTTTAAATGTTTTTTAGGGAAAATTTTTAAAAAACAGAACTACATCCTAAGGTCCATAAACATGACAGATACTATAAGCTCAATGCTATTTTAATAATCTATATAAAACTTCTTTTTCTTTTAAGAAAGGTATATTTAATTTTTTATTGTCCACTAAACTTAACTTTCCTAACCACAGATACATCCTGTTGCTAAATATAAGTTTTTAACCCTCGGCTCTCTGAGTATCACAGATGGCCAGGACTACATAGTCTGAGACAGATGTGAGAGGACAGATATTCCTAGAGAGAGAATAATGCAACTTCGTAAAAAAAATCATGGAATGTGGCAGTTTATCTTTCTGTATAATTTCAATATTTAGCTCAGTATTTTAAAGCTGCTGAAAATAAAGTTAAGCTCACAACTTAGAGAAATCAAATGAAAGTAACAGAAGGAGGGGGCCGGCCTGGTGGTGCAGCGGTTAAGTGCCCGCGCTCCGCTGGGGTGGCCTGGGGTTCGCCAGCTCGGATCCGGGCGCGCACTGAAGCACCGCTTGGCAAGCCATGCTGTGGCGGCGTCCCATATAAAGTGGAGGAAGATGGGCACGGATGTTAGCCCAGAGCCAGTCTTCTCAGCAAAAAAAGAGGAGGATTGGCAGATGTTAGCACAGGGCTGATCTCCTCACAAAAAAAAAAGTAACAGAGGGAGTTAAGAAACTGGCAATATTGCTATGTGATTTTGATATGATTAACTTTTGTAACTATGACCCTATTCCCATGAAATGAATAATAGTTGTAAATCAATTTTAGCTACCTGTGTCTCAAGCCTTTGTATATTTAAAACCTCTAGATATGTTTCTGAAATAAGTTATGGCTTAAATATCCTTAATAAAAATTTTTATGCATAAGACAGAGTTGGAAGAGTGGCTAGTACACTATTCTCTGCCATAAGTAGGTGAAAAAAAGTCCTTTACTACTATAGTTCATGGTGTAGCCCTACTTTCATAGTTTCTGAGAGCAGTTAACCTTGATTCCACTATACTGGTCACCTCACCTTCTCTGCCCTAAACGATATTACAGTATTTGCATACTAATTTATCCCTGACAATTTGTGGCAGGGTGATGTTCCAGCAAGCTAGTCAATTTTTATTTTTATTTTTGAGTTTCACTATTATGAACTTGTGGATTATAGATGAGAAGAATAGAAAGTGGAACCTTCCATTAAGTCAACAAATATTTACTGAATGACTGGTATGTGGTAGGCATCATGTCTTGTTTTGGTAAGCAAAAAACAGACCCATTCTCATCCTTCAGAAAGCCATGAGAATAATCAATACAACTGATATTATCTCAAAAATAAATATAACATTAGAAACTCAAATAAGTACTATAAAAAAAAGTTGTATGGTGATATGAAAGAAGTAATAGGGAAACCCAATAGAGTCTAGAAGATCAGGAAAGCTTTAATTGAGAAAGCATGAAGTTAACTAACTTCAGAAGCTGGGGAGGAGCGGCATGCGCGAGGAAGCGGTGACTGGAAGGAGCATGGTGCATTTCACAATCTAAAAGGACAGGGCTAGACAGCAGAGAGTGAAAGGGGAACAGCATGATGGAAGGGTGGAGAGGCAGGCAGGAGCCAGACCGTGCAGCGTGTGATAGCCCTATTAAGGATCTGGGTTTTATTCTAAGACGAACAGGAAGCCATTGAAGGGTATTAAGCAAGGAGGATGGTTGGATGAAATTACGGATTATCTGCATTTTTAAATGACAACTCTGGCTATAGTATGGTAACGATGGGAGGAAAAGAAAAGTTGATTCTGGGAAACCAGTTAGGAGGCTCTTGCCATAGATAAAGGCAAAAGATAAAGGTTAAGGAATTGAGGATGGAGACTACAAGAAGTGGCTGGACTTGAGAGATACTTAAGTAAACTCATTAGACTTGGGAAAGGATTGGGTGTGCCAAGGGGGGAGGTGCTAAGATCCCTTAGGTTCAGGCTCTCCGAATTTGATGGATGGTAGGTGACATTCACCAAGCACTGGAATTCTAAAAAGACTTGAAACTGTGAACTAACACATTGACTAAAACATTCTCTTTTGCCACTCCAACTTCTGTTAAGTTTAACAAGAGCAACAGTCTGATTCTAACACCTGTATTTCCTTCAAATATAGGTTTGGAATGTGCAATAGTGGATTAAGGTTTATATTTTGAAATTTTGCTTAAATTCTTTCTTAGAATCTGAAGTCTTAAATCTGTTCTTAGAACAATAACAATGATTAAGATCACTTTTCCACGGGTATACTCATGATGACATAGATGCTTTCCAAAGGATACTTATTGGTAATGATTGTGATGATGTCATTTAACTTGCACCATTAAATTGCTAGGGAGTATGAAGGAACTGCCAACTTGCACAAACTATTTGTTCATTGTTTTGGATGATTAAAATAACTTCAGATCTAACAAAACTCACCTTTTGTTTTTAAGAGAAAGAAAAGATAAAGGGGACAAAATGGTGGATCCAAGATGAACCTCTTTTGAGCAACTTGACTGATTTGACCAGCGACTGACTTCTTTTTCAGCATTGTGGCAATAGAAAGTAATGTAATAGCTCCTTTCTGAGCCCAGACCTACTTGAACGTTGTCAAACGTTTAGGATACCATTTATTTAAGTTTTTCAAGAACACTGTCCCACTTGAAGATCTTTAGTATAACCTAGTAAACATAGATAGATGTACATTTAACATCCTAATTTTATCTTGCTATTTCAGCAACTATTTGAATTATCTGGCTATCTTTGCATGAATTTTCATTTGCATATGAATGTTTCCATCAGAAATGTAATCAAATGCAAATTCAATTGGATTTGCATTAATAGCTTTTCAGCTTAAAAGGGAGGAAAATTCTGATTTTTCTGGATAGGCAAACTAAACTGCGTCTAGATACACTACTGGTGTTTGGAGAGGCAATTCACTTGCTAGATCAAATTTGGCCATGCTAGATTTCTATGTCAAGTGTAATGGGGACAAAAGACATCAAATCATGTACTCTCTTTAAGGATCATCTTGGATCATCTTTGTATCCTGAGCATCGCACATATTGCCTAGAAATTATTAGGCTCTCAAGAATCATTTATGGAATGAATGTGGAATAAATTATGTCCTTAACACTAATTTTGGTGCAGACGTCTTCTAGTAAAAGGAAGCATAAGATGAGATATCTACAGTTGAGCTAGGGATTTAGACCTACTATTAAGGCAATCGTAGAACAATTATGGGATAAACTGTCTAGTGGTGATCATAAATACTTGCAATAATTCGACAAGGCTCAGATGAGTATTCAAAAAGAGTTTCATAAAGAAAATATTACTCAATCATTTAAATTGATTTGCTCCATCAGGATTTTTCTTCATGTGGTATACATATGCTATTTGTTGTATATCTCATATATCTAGAATCACTTAAGTGGGCTAGAGTCGAGTCTTCCTTGAACTAGGTATAACCACCATGGATATAATGTGGTTTTGCTTTGGTGTTGCTATGGTTTTTCTACCCAGCACCACAACATTCTCCTTTGCCTGGGAACAGCTCCCCATTTTCCAAATTGCCAAACCTCATGGTACCCAAGGGAACTGCCATGTTATTGCATGATCCTGCCCCCCTAGCCACAGTGGATTAATCTGCACTTGAAGGGAACCAATCTTAGTCCTTCATTCTCCAGGCCAAACCATTGATTGGTCCAGGAGTAGCCAACAGATCCAATAAGTTCAGTAAATCCCTTCCCTATGATTTTAGGACTTTGTTCCAAAGAGAACATCAAGGCAGCTTTTTTTTTTCCCGAGTGATTACAGCTATAAGATGTAGAATGAACTAATTAATATTTCCCACGTAGAGCGAGATTTATGAAGAGAGAATGAAGCAGACACACAGAGAAGAGCAGAGACAAGATGGCAAGTCCAGACAGTATATTTCTAGCTCTACTTGCTGCTGAGGCCAAGCTGCACCTCTGTCATTCCAGTGGCTCTGTTGTCAACCCTCCTTCGATTCCATGAGCCAAAACATTCTCTTTTCTACTTTAGGCTTTGTTGTGCTTCAGTCTCTTAGACCTCAAATCACTCTAATTGTTATAATATTAGAACAAGTGATGGGATTATTTTTGGTTACTCTCAAAATTGTTGGGAAGGAAGAAATTTTGATTCCACTTGGAAGTTGACATTTTTGGTCATTAGAAAGATTTTGTAATACTGTATAGTGGACATAGGAATGAGGTAGAAAATTTGCTAGAAAGTTATAGAATTCCCCACTGCATTTTTCTAGTGTAAAATCAACCTCATTTTCCCTTTTTTCTGTAACGCTCTTCACCTCTTGGTTGTCTTGGAAGAACTGCCAAAACACACTGACAAAGGATATTTGCATGGTATTTATGATCAAACCATAATAAAAATTCACAAGAAACCTCAAATAATTTCTTCCCATACCTTCTCCAGAGATTTTGCATTTAGTCCTAAAATTTACCCTAATGTCTTGCAAATATCTCAAGCTTCCCTAAGGTCAGGTAAACTTTTCTCTATCCAAAAAAAGAACTTCAGTAATTAAAAATCTTTCCTCATCGCCATGTGTATTAATATTGTTAGGGTAAATTTCTAGGTCTCTTCAAGTCAGAAAAGCCTCAATTGCTTGTAAATATGGAGGTCACTCTTACTAATGTTTCTTAGTAATGATACTTTCATAAATATGTTTATGTCTATCTTAGATACATATGATTTTTTTTTATTTTTTAGAGAGGTAATGATAAATATCAATATGGACTGGCCTTAAAAATTATTGCCTAAAAAATAAACAATGTTAACAGAACTCTAAGTGAAAGGGAAATACTGGTCTCCAAATCAGTCATTCCCTATAATCGAGTTGTTTTAGGTTGCTTTCTCAAAGATACTTAAAAGTGAGTTTTACTTAGTGTTTTTACAAGTCATTAAGTTACAATGAGACCTTGATACTTACTGCTTCTTTTCTGTTTCTCTCTCTTTACTTTAATCCCCTCACCATTTATTTTCTTTATTTGTAACAAGCATGCGTTCAACAAGGAAGACAGGTAATTTGTTATCACTGGTCTAATACTCAGCATATTTTTAATTTTCATGAAAAATTGAAGAATCGTATTTGAATATTATGCTAAGCCATTTTAATAAACATCAAAATGAATAAATAATTCTTGTGGAAAAGAAAATATCTTGAAAGGTCTAGAAAAGTTGAAACAAGTGTATGTAAAAAATTGAGTAGAATCATTCATCCATCCCTTTGTTTGATAACTGTTTATTGAGTGCCTACTAGTGCCCGAGTGTGCATGGGGATGAGGATATGACGACGTTGATTAATCATTTTTTCCCTACTTCTGGGATTCTCATATTTAGAGATGTACATAAAATGGTTGTGCTTCTGCAATATACAGACATATAAACACATGAAGGTATAACAGGGGATTATATTTATATATGGATACTTCCTCAGTATCATGTAGAAATTACACATTTATCATACAATCTGGCTTTTACTTAACTATGTCAAGGTGAAGGGATCTAAAGAAGCAATCACGAATCTAGGTAACTGTATTCATCATCTTTTTGAAAAATAGTCTCTTTATTAACATTTTAGATGATAAGAAAACACAGGAAATTATTTTTAATTTAGCCATTTGTATCGAATTTTTTCGTTTAAAGAAGCCCATACTAGCATTTGTTGAGGTGTATAAATTGTCATGGCTACTTTGTTTAAAGTTGACTAATTAATGGAATATAAGCATTTCATCATTAAAAATACATGTGTGCCTTTCCGCAGAAGGCTTCCAAAATACATATTGGCACCAGATATCTAAAAACAATTGTGAGGGAAGAGGATGATCTTTTTCTCATCACACAACTACACAGGCAGCGCAGCAGAGCCTCCGACTGCTACAGAGGTGTGTGCAAAGCCAGGAAGGCTCATCAAGAGCGACAACGTTTTCTTTTCTTCTTGGGAATTAGCACAGCGTCTGGGCCAGTCTCTCCACACCTGCTCTGACATGGCCTTCTCCTGGAAAAACATGTTCAGATGCCAGTGAGAATTCCCCGTGTGGAAGAGCTTTAGGAGAGAGAGTTGCAGAAGGAACAGGGGATGGGAATCTGTAGTACTCTGCAGGATCAAATATCTCCTTAAACAGCAGGAAACAGCCCAGTCAGGGACAGAGTCTAATTTGAAAGTGAAGTTTTATATTAGGAGATTGTGAATATCAAGAGTTAGAGATTACTAACCCTTAGACAGTTTTGATTGCTATGCATCAGTACAGAATCCATGTCTTTAAAAAAAATTCCCAAGTTAGATAATATGTATTGATCTTTCACATTACTGTGTAATCTAAAATTGTGGAATTGGTATATTACCAAAAAGACCGTTGGACTATTTTATTATATTTTAGAGGGATTTATGGATTAAGGTGTTTTTACCCAGCAGTTCAGTGCTCTTTTCATGTGCTTTTTGTAGAGACACATGACACCTAAGGATGTTCTAGGACAGTGATTTTCAAAATGTGGTCTCCAGGCTAGCAGCGTCAGTATCACCTGGGAACTTGTCAGAATTGCAAATTCTTGGGGTCCACCCTAGACCTACGAATCAGCAATCTGTGTTTTAACAAGCCCTTCAGGGGATTCTGATGCATGCCCACACTACTCTAGGAATTCAATTTTCTGCCTCACCTGACTAAATAAGGCATTCAGTAACATGTTTTTGGGAAATAGTACAGAATTGCTCACATGTCAGGTAGCCTTCCTGACTATCTCAACCTGACTTCATAGTCTCCTTCTGCACTTACTGAATATCATCTGCATATCTCAATCATTGAACTTATAACATTACATTGTAAACTTTTGTTTACAGATCTGTGGGCTGATGGAAGCACGGACCAGGTCTTACTCAGCTTTGTATCACAGTGCCTAGTACACTACCTGGCACACAGTTAATGCTCAATAACTGAATGATTAGACCCCAAATTCAGGGTCATTGGTACTTATTTTGGCTCAGTTATGTTTTTTAATCTAAATATCTTCATCTGTAAAATGAGCCGGTATATGCTTTCTGGGGTATCCTCAAAGTTTTAGAATTCCATAATTTCAATTAATTAATTGCTCTAATCAATTTGCTTTTTTATTCACTGGCTAAGGCTAGAGAGTTTTATCTGTATTCTTTTCAATGAAAAACTCAATGCAACACAACTTTCTGATGGAGGAACTACATACACAGATTAAGAAAAAATATTTTGGAGGTGCCTGGAAACCACAGACGACATCGCAAGGAAAACAGTGCTTATTAAATATTTGTTGAATGAATGAAGGAGACACTCAAGAAGCTTGGGATATCAGTTACTTCTTGTGGGAACTCTTGCTCTGAAGTGGAGATAGCTGCCCCTAATCACAAACCAAGCTAATAAAACCACAGCATTCATTAGCCAGGAAGTGACAGGCTCTTCTTGGTGTACACTGATTATAGTCTCAAAATGACCCTCCTGTCTAACCTGCGAAGAGCTACTTCTGTTTTTCTCTCTTCAGAATCTATCTCTATCTCTATTTTATTTTTAAAAACTCAATGTGGGAAATTAACTAAAACATTTTAAAATGATAATTTGCATGACATATCAGACTGGATGACAAAACTCTTCCAACATATAAAAATGTGACAGATATTACACACAAGAAGAAAATGACATGCTTTATAATAGTACGACTCTCTCCTTGTTAAGTATTTAGGTACTAATTGAATTATCTGATTAACTGATCTTGCACAATTTATTAACTATATACATCCACTCAACTCTTGCTGAGAAATATCTTATGATAAAACTTGTGTGACTTCTGTTACCCATATAAAAAAGCTAGCTAATTTAAAAGTTTTAATTTAAACTCCATGTAAGAGTAATGAGAGGAATTGGAAGTTGTTAAAGCAAGAAGATAATAAAGATACAAAAACTTTCTTCTCTTTTCTTCACTTTCTTCTATGCTGATGATATGACACACAGAAATTGTACTTAAAGAAGCCTAACCGATTGCCAGCCTGCTAACTTTGTCACTAATATTACCAATTTCGGGGAGTTATGCCTTGGACTACGGTGTTGCAAGCAAGATTTTCAACTTAGGTCTAGATCTTTACCTGGAATTCGATTGCTCTGGAGACACCCGAGAAGGAGCCTGTAAACCTGGACGAAATTGGCGTTTCTGTGTGGTACTTCAGGTGGTGAATCCCTGATCTCACCCCTTCCCATCCTGGCTTATACTCTGTTATCCTAACACATTTTGTGAGGTATAAGCAGGACTGGGTACACAATTTGTGGGGCCCAGTGCAAAATGGCAACAGCAGAGCATTAAAACAAGGGCCAGGCCCTTCCAACCGCACGGCTCTGTGTGGCTATGCAGGTCCCATGCCCACAACACTGGCCTTGGGTGTAACATGGTGAGGGGGACCCCCTGAGACCTCTCCCCTCCCACGCCAACTAGCGCAGCCTGTGCTTTTGTTTTTCTCGTTCATGCTTCTCCGTAAAATCTCATTAGAAGAAAGTGTAGGGTGGCGAGTCTAAAATTTCTAGTCTGATTTCTTCATTTAACAGATGATACAACTAAGGTACAGTAAGGTTAATGATTCATACAGTTACACAAATAATTTCTGGAAGAGCTGGATGTAGAATTCATGTATCCTGACTCTTAACCCATTACTCTTTCCACTATATCATAATGACTCATTACAAGAGAATGAAAGAGAGAAAACTCCATCTCTTTAGTTTTTCATCATGCCTGATTTGATATGATTTGAATAGGTCCTGGATGCTGAAAAGATCACTGTGACATCATAAGTAATTCTAAATAACAATATTATAACACCATAAAATTAGTATGGGGAAAGCCAATGTAAATGCCAAATTCGATATAAATAAATATTAAATTTTAAACTTTTTTTCTCCATTTTTCTTTTCACGTCTCTGCTCTTCTGAATCCTATGCACTTGTTTTATTTTTTTACTGGGTGATCCACATCTAAGTCTATTGGGACAAAGAGAAAACATCATAAAAGTTCTTCAAATTCTCCACTCAAGATACCTATTTAAAATTTCCAGGGCCAGCCCTGGTGGCCTAGTGGTTAAGTTCGGCGCACACTGCTTCGGCAGCCCAGGTTCAGTTCCTGGGTGCGGACCTACACCACTCATCTATCAGTGGCCATGCTGGAGCAGTGGCTCACATACAAAAAGAGGAAGATTGGCAACAGATGTCAGCTCAGGGAGAATCTTCCTCAGTAAAATAAAATAAAAATAAAAACATAAAATTTTCACTTAATATTTAAGGATTTCATTTTTCTACTTTGGATATTTCTTATTTTTAATTATCTTTCTAAAGGCACTCAGTATGGAATAACTTATGAAGCATCTTGCAAAGGTGAATTTTTATTAACTATTATGATTACAGTAAATAAAAAATGTCTCAAGCTTAATTTAGGACTAGAGACCAAGAAAAACTTTATTCACGGTTCATTTTGCTTTCCCATTTCACATATTACTTGTTTATCCCCCCACCTGCTTAATGATATCCTCCTACATGCTTTCCACTTCTTCAGATTAAATGAAGCTGTGTCATCCCTTGGTAATATCCCATCCCTCACAGACGTTTCTAGCAGAGCCAGTCTTGCTTTCATCTGTCTTAACGCACAGAGAAAAAGAGGATTGATCAACATACTCCTTAATTCACATTACCATTTCAAACCAGGGTTCTTATTTTATTAATTTGCTCATCATTCATTTGTTTATTCATTAATTCAACAAACAACCTGTTTATCAACCATGAAGGCTGTATAAACACTGTGCCTATGGAGAGGGAATATGGAGAAAAACAAACTTAACCTCTACCCTCAAAAAGTCTCCAATCTGTAACCGTAATTTTTTGAAGTCTAAGTCATCCATTTTCGCCATCGTGGTTTAGGACACTACCTATATAGCTCAAGTAAAATAACACTTGTCTCATGCTTATGTTTACACCTCAGGCTGCCATTACTATCATTCTGGAAAACACTATTACTCAAAAGACAGTCCATGCAGAATCCTGGCTTCACAGCGTTTTGACTTTCTCTAGTCCAACAACATGGATGGCTACACTTTGGACTGGACTAAATCTGAGACAATTCCATCTCTACGACCCAGAACTTGGAACTTTCACTCTCTAATTTCAACCTTCTGCCCTTCTCCATCGTTCAGTTCCTCATTCCCCTGAAACAGGTACTTCATTGTGATAATCAGGCCCTGACTAGTCTCCCAGTCCATTTCACCCATTCTGCTTTTACTTGCCTCAGTTCACCTTGGAGCCTGGAATCACTTCCATCTCTGCTCCTTATCCTTGTATCATTCTTATCTTGCCAGACTAAAATCCAGCCCAATTTCTCTGCTCCTAGAGTATCCAAAATGTCTAAGAAACTTAAAGAATTGTATAGACTTGTTTCAGTCTATGTTGTCAAAATAGGATATTCTTTTATGATGATAACTGAATATCCATACATTGTCCATAGCAATTACTCTAAATTTCTGCTCTTCAAGATTCCAACCCTACTACCATTCCCTTACTGTCAACTGATGAGCTCTTTTCCTACCTACTTCAAAGAGTACAACCCATATGATGTGAATTCCCTGAACTACCTTAAATTCAACCAAAATCTCTCTACCCTCATTCTTCCTTCTTTTTTTGATATTAGTGCTAAAAATGATGTGTCTCTGCCCACAGCCAAGGCTATCATTTAAAGCTATTCCCTCACAACCCTTCTGATAACTTACTCCATCTCTCACCCAGTCTCCATTTACATTTTCAGCCTTTCTTTCTCTCTTTTGCACAGAAACAGGTTCAACAAGCCTTTGTGCTAAAGAAAACCTTCCCTGAAATTTGCAGTCTCCTAAGGCACCTCTCTATTTTCATGTCGCCAGTATTTGACCCCACACTCTGTCAGAAACCCTCTGTAATACTGAACACTTTTCACTTGAACCTACATAGCTTTTGTCTTTCAAATATAACATCTTAATCCATATATTATTATAATCATTAATAATAATAATAATGGCTAGTAACAATTGAACATTTATTATGTCAAACATTTTGCACACATTTCTTATTCATCTACCATTGTTTTATTCACCCAGTTGAATGTAAGTCCTTAGTGACAGTGACTATTCATTATACCTTTCATGATGCCTAAAAAATTGCCTTGCACTTAGTAGGGTTGCCCTAAGTGACTATTGATCTGAATAGCTAATGAGGCTATAATTACTTATTTGTAAATTTTGCCTTCATGTCATTATGATTTTTGTTTTTCCTATTGGCACCATAAAATTTTGCATTCCTTAAGGACAGGAACTGTATCTTCTATTTCCCTAAAGTTTCTTTCTTAAGCCTCAGTTTAAATTCTGCACACAAGGAATACTCTGACTGAAAAGAATGAATGTAGGTATCTTAGTGGTTGCTAACAAGTCACAAACATCTTATTATTTGTTTATTTGCTTGTTATCCAGGACAGGAAGGAGAAAAAAGATAAGATTGCTGATGCTGGTTAGTGATCAAGTAAAGGAAAAACCTTCAACAGCTTTCACCCTTCTTATCCACAGACCTTATAAATACTGTTAAACACTCTTTTACATTTAAAAAAAGATACTAGATAAAGATGAAGTGATACAGCAAACTAAGTATTCCTTCTTAATCTTCATATTTTAACCTCAAATGCATCATCAGAGCAGTGAAAAGAAATTTGTCCTCCAACTTGTCTGGGTAGTTTTCCAAGATAGCAAAGGAATTTAATTGGCAAAGGCTCTCAAAATTGACTGGTTAGTCCTTCCATTGGAAATTTGTTAAATATTGCATTTTTGTTTTCTACAGAAGTTGTTAATGAGGAATCAGTGTGAAGGGAGGGGACATTTATTTCTTAATGAATAAAAATGGTGTAAAGCTTACTTGTAGATGCAAACAAACTGCCAATATAACCAAAACTGGGTGAGCATCTCATATATGTCAGGCATTGTACTTGGTACTTTAAAAATGATAACTTTTAATCTCTACAATGAGACTTTGTACACAGGGAATCATTATTTCCATTTTACTGATGTAGAAATGAAGGTTTATTATATACTCAAGTTCATGGAACTAGTAATTGGTAGAAACAAAATTCAAATGTGGTTTATCTGACTCTAGAATCTGGAGCATCTCAAAAGGACATTTGCCTTTCATATGTAAAAGCATTTATATATTATTCTTAAAATATTGGAAGCATGTTTAATGACTATAGTTAGAGTCAATATAGTTAGTTCTTGGGCAATAATTTTCTTGCATTATGTAAGATTAAGAATTGAGACCTAAATTGGCCTTGCCAGTTTCTAGATTAAGGTACTTTTCTTTTCCCAGCAAAGGAAGCAGAGATGCAGGTGGTTATTAATAGCCCTTTATAACTAGAGTAGTAGATTGTCTGAGTAAATATAACTTTCACACATTCAAAGAGGAAAACATCAGGGGCCTATTTGGGTCTTGATGTGCACGTGGAACTGCATTAATGCTAATGATCACCAAGCACCCAAGATAGATCCTTGTTACTACTAGCATGTAGGCAAACTCCTGTTTATAATGCTCCTAAGTTTTTCCATTTCTCTAATCTTCTTAGAAAATAGTTTTTTCACACAGTCTTAAAAATTCTACATAATAATTTCATTCTGAATTTGAATTTGATTAATATCTGGAAGATGTAAGGTTCTTTGTAAAAAGGCATTCTTTGTCTTAGGTGTTAAACCATACAATTTCTTTCATTTTTAAAACGTTAAAACCAATGTAGAAACATTAAATGCAATGTGGAAAGTTATTAATATAAATCAGGGTTTGCAATGCTTTATGTTGTTCTAAAGCAATTTTGCTGTGCTGCTAATCTAACTTTGTTGTAAAAAAGTAGTGATATTCTAGGCTATTGTTCTTTGCCTTTAGCAAGTTGATTTCAGGAACTTAAATCCTGGTTTCATTCTCTGAAGATACTGGACTTGCTCCCCTCCACAGGGAATGTTTTCTGCTATTGGGGTTTCCTTTCTCAGAGTCCATTTCTTCTCCTCCTTCCTTCCTTCCCTCCTTCTCTCCTTCCTTCCTTCCTTCCTGCCTTCCTACCTATCCTCTTTCCTTCCCTCCTGTCTTCCTTCCTTCACTCATCTTGTCAGTCATTATGTACCATGTGTGTTCGCTGCTATACTGGTACTTTGAGGCAAACAGGGAGTAGTCCTTTTCTTAAGGCAAATATTTTGGGGGCACTTACTAAGGCCAATATATACATTATTTATCGAATTACCTCAACAATCCTATGAGGTAGATATCATGATAATCTACTCCCATTTTGCAGCTGAAGAAATCTCTTATCTTCATGAAATTAACTAGATGAAATAGGTACAAAGAAGAACAATTCCACATGTTAAAATTAGTGGTGTGCACCTGAGGGCTGTGGGACTTCAGAGAAGCAAGAGATTGATGTGGCTTGAGGGGTTCAAGGATGAACACATTAAGGAAAAGGGATGTGAGCTGGCCCTGAAGAACAGAAGGGTGGGAAGAATTTGGATGACCAGAAGAAAGAGGGTGAGAAACTAGAGTCTCAAGGAATAGCATGGACAGAGATTCAGAGGTTGGTATAAATGTGATTATTTTTTGATGTTACCAAAGGATTTGGTCTGACAAGAATGGAACATTGTTGGTATGAAATGGATGACATTTAATACAGGACTGAAGAATGTGGATTTTGCCCTATAGGTACTAATGGGCATTCAAGAATTCTAAGAAGGCAATTTGGACAATGAGAAAAGTGTTATAGGAAGAATGTGGACTGACCAAATTGAGGAGGACATGAAGGCTAGAGACCAGTCAAATGTAAGTGAGTCTTTCTCATTTAAGAGACTAGAATAATGGGAGATGAAAATGTCTGGTTGGTTATTTCAGGCTAGGTGTCAAAAGAAAGTCAACTTGGAAATATGAAAGGGAAGTCCAAATGTTGTTTGTCTCTCATTCACTCTCTCATTTCTTCAAAAACTCTTTCTGACCTAGACTATTCCAGGATCTGTGGTGATAAAGTGACTACAACCCCACACAATTCCTGCCCTCAAGTAGCTTACAATCTAGTAGGGAGAAACATGCCTGCAAGTGACTAAGTATAATATGAGAGAGAATTAAATAAATTCTATAAGAAGACCCTCAAAGTAATGAGTGGTTAATCCTAAGTAGGAGACTGTAAGATGGTTTCCAGGTGGAGATGGCCTTTAAGAATGTGTATGATGCTGACAGGCTAAGAAAGGATGAGAGGCTTTCTAGGTTGAAGGGAAACCATGAGCAAGGGCAAAGACATATAAATGGTAAACAGTCTTTCAGAGCTGAGGCATATTCTGGGAAGTGGTATTAAAGGCAAGATGGGGTTAGATCACAGAGGGTGCCAATTCAAATGCTGACTCATTCTGAAAGCAATGGAAAACTATGGAAAGTTGAGTATGAAGTGGAGTAGGGGATGAATTACAACATCCATCTGCCCTAAGTGTTAGGAAAACAACTTCAAACTAATTCTGTTAATGTGAGGAATGGATTAAAGAAATTAGGGACTGATAGCACGGAGCCCAGTTAACAAGGTATTGTAATAGCTCAAATGAAAGATGAGAATTTAAATTAGGATAGTGAAAAAAAGGAGGGGGATAAATACAAGTGATATATAATATCTGTGACAGTAGAATTGATAGTACTTGATGACTAATTAAATAAAGTATGTAAGAGTCAAAGATGATACCATAGTTTCTAGCAGGATCAGCTCCTCAGAGTGGTGAAAAATCTTCTAAGGCGAAAGGATACATCAGGCGATTTAGATTTTATTCCCCAATCTGCCACCAAAAAAATGTGGCATTTTTTTACTACAGTTTCCTCAACTATCAAATTATAGTTAAGGAATTGTTCTGTAGTGTAACTTTCAATTTTAGAATTCTGTGATTCAATTCAACTAAACCTTCCTACTACTTCTTATAGCTTTAAACTCAGCAGAATATACTAGGAAGGAGATACTTTTAGATTCTAAAAGACTACTTTATCTATTTATATGAAGTTAATTACTTTTTACTATTTAATAGATTTGTAGAATTGAGGAAGAACTTCAGAGGTTTTCTCCTTACTTTTAGTTAAGAATGAAATTTGTGTGTTGAGTTTTCAGAGAGAAATATTAGAGACATTTTCCTTGTCTTCCCTTGA
Source organism: Ceratotherium simum simum (assembly GCF_057802395.1). Classification (NCBI taxonomy): domain Eukaryota; kingdom Metazoa; phylum Chordata; class Mammalia; order Perissodactyla; family Rhinocerotidae; genus Ceratotherium; species Ceratotherium simum. The sequence continues at coordinate 27,310,454 of NC_141908.1, forward strand.
CAACTTATTCCAATGAATAACAACACTTTTTATCAGAAAATTTGCTTAACTTGTTTAAAATTTATCTATTCCTATGTCTGTTGGTTCTGCTTGGATTAAAAAAGAAAAATGGTATCTGATATTAAACAATTCCATATTCATTCATTAATAAAAAACATATTTATTGAGAGCCTATTAATTTTAAGGCCCCCTTATAGATAATGTGGTAGTCTAAGAAACAATCCATGCTCTCAGAGTTTGCAATCTAATTTGGAAAAGACAACATGTTAATTAACAACACACTACAGTAGTTAGTAGCTGATTTATTCTAGAAGAGTTCATTGGAGAAAGATATCATTATAGGTTGAGATGGCTAGAGAAGAAGATCAGCCAATATAGCTGGAACTTGATCAGAAGAACTTGGGTGGAAAGAAAGACATCGTCCATTAATAAGTAATTTCAACCAGAAAAGATGTCTTATTTCAATTCTACATGTATTTAGCATCCAAAAAGATGCTAGGAATAAGAAGCAGTAAACTTATGGTTGGGAAGAAATATGTATTTATTCTCTAACTGGGCAGAGTTATAACCTGAGGATCACCAGTAAATTTCAATTACCAAGTCCAATGTATTTGCTCACCATTCTTTCAATTGTGGTTTTTGAATCTTTCGAATTGGCCATTCTCTCTTTTTTTGAAACTGTCTTTGCCTTCTGGATGTTTAATTTTTTTCTCTCTCTTTTACAATCTTTTTTCTTTTAATGAATTTGATTTTTTCCCCCTACCCACCAGGAGCCCTGGCCTTAGCTTTCTACTTATTTCAATAAATACACTCTCAATTGTAAATCTCATAGTCTCATGATGTTAAATACTATCTGAATATATTTGCATGACTCTCAGATCTCTATCTCTAGCCCTGACTTCCTGGGTTTCAATTCCTCATTTCCAATGGACATTCTCATATAGATAAGTCTAACTTTCATATGAAAATACTTGTGTCTAAAGACAAGCTTGAGGTCTTCTCCCCAAAATTGGATCTTTCTTCTGTCTATCTAGAAATAGCAAATATTCCCATATTCTAAACATGCCGGTATGTAATCTTGAAGCCATTTTGACTCCACCACCCAGAGAAACAATCTGTTGTTAAGAACTCATGTTGCTAACTTCACCACTGTCACCACCCTAGGACAAGCTTTCAATCACTTCACACTTGAATAACTACAATGACTTCCAGTTGGTCTCTCAAAGTCTGGTTTTCCCCCGCAGAATCACAGTAGTATAACATGACCAAACTCTTTTGTTTGATGCTTTATATTCTCCATCAGCTGGCTTCAAGTTAAACATCCAGCTTCACTTCCCATGAATTGTCTCCTAGGACCCTCTGATTTGCCAAATCCTTTTACTAACTATCCTCTGAATAAATATCACAATTTTCTTCCTTGGCCTACACACTCCTCTTCTGCTAGAAAGCCCTGCCTCACTCCCCTATGAATACTGAAGAGGTACTTAGTTCAAATGTCACCTCCTCTGTGAAACCTCTTCTGAATACTCACCCCATAGGATCTCTCCCACTTCTGTATTTTGAAATAATTATGGTTCCTACCATTTGTTGCAATTTATGACATATTTTCACTTATTGTTCATTATTTTTTCTTGTGTGTTACTCTCATCTTCCAAATTAAATAATAACTATGCCTTAGACTTCCTGACCCATGTTCCACCACACATGCACACCACAGTGAATACATAGAAGATACTCAATGAATACATATTGATTTATTTATTGACTGAATACATATAAACTATAGGGAATAGTAAGCAGTATGAGAAAAAGAGATCTTAAAGCTAGGTGAAAGAACATTCAAATTGATTTTTAAATCTTCTGAATAGGAACAATTTTTGCTAACCTCACTTTAGACCCTAAGTGTATAAAACAGCTAGTAAATTGTCACTTTGTGGGATAAACTTACTTTTGTGACACTTTAAATGCCTATAAAGTTAGTAAAAATTAGCATTTATTTATACTTGAAGTTGAAATTTAACATTTATCTTAAAAAGGAACATGAAGCCATTTTTGATCCTATGAGTTGGGACATTATAGAAAGTATCTAATTTATGGTATCTCTTTTTTATTATGTTTTTATTTTGTCTTGTCTCTATTTCACATGGTGATGGTACCCCTGGAACATAAAATATTAAAAATAGAAATATTCTGAACAAGCAACTAGTTCAATCTACTCATTTTTCAGGTGTAGAACCTGAGTTCCAAAGAGGGTAATTGACTTGCCCCAGGTCACAATGTAGTTATTGCCAGAGCTATGCCTAAAAATTAGGATTATTGGTTCCTAATTCTATACCTTTTTCATAATCCCATATTGTACAGTTTCATTTTTGTACCTCAAATTGACATTATTCAAATGAAAGAAAAATTACAATCATTTTTCATTATTTCTCTTATTTTACACCCAAGAAGGTGAATTAGTGCCTTGCAAGTTATTAATAAGTGCATTCTAAATAGAAACACAGTATGAGCAGTTTATTATGATGTGTATCAACGTAACGGAGATATGAATATCATCTTAATCATTTACATTTCTACAACTTCATAAAACCAACACTTTTTTCATTGGTGAGTTGAGTGGAAATATTTATGTGATTTTTTTTATTTTGTTTTGGAAGAAAACCTTATACTGGGCACTACGCTAATATTTGTAATGGTAGTGTGAAGAATTGTCTGAAACACCAAAAATAATTAGCTTTGCGCAGGAAAAGAGAGATAAACATAGTGAGTCAATGTAAATTTACACTGATGATGTGAGAATGTGAGGGAAAACACTGTTCAGTTTTGGGGAAAGAATATGGAATGTCACAGTTGTCCTGAAACTCCATCCTACAGCAGTAGCAGAGTAAAAAAAACACCACTTACTACTTTCCCACTGCAATTTTTTAGCTTCATTAAAAAGAAGTGAAATTGTCAGTTCTTCTTTATAAAACTTCTGCCTAGAAAATATCATTTAGAGGGGCTGGAGGGTATTGAGAATTAAAAGTGAAGAAAGAATAAAAAGGAACAAAGATGACCAATTTTTGTGAGGAATGTTCATGGAAATTTGGTTTGTCTTTCTGAAAAAACATTTTACAATCTAAATTACGCCATATCATTTGAATTCTCAATGACTAACATCAAGTGGTGGGCTAGAAGAAGCATATTATATTCTAATTTTAAAATTATTTATGCTGTCTTTTAAAATAAAAATTACTACCAGAAATTTGCCCAACTCATGCTTTGAAAGGATTTATTTATCCAGTTCAGTTTTCTCAACTTTCACAGGCAAATTAGGGGTTTAAGAATGAAAGATATATTTGCTGAATAAAATACCAAAATACAGAGAGTCCTGATTTGAAACAAAACAAGAGACTTGTAAAGTCTGACTTAATTGTTAAGTCATGGAGATACAAATGGATGGGTCAGCCTTTCTTTCCCTGACTCACTAAATCCACATGACACAGGACAAATCTGATCTTAGTGTGGTAAACAGCTTACCTGTACCATTGTTAACTGTGGTCTGGATTGTGGCTTCCGGCCCCATAGTGTCATAGTCTTCCTTCATTTCTTCTGTGGGGGAAAATTATCTTTAGCATTTGAAAATTGTAGAAAGGCTTACTATACTAAGCATGCCAACCACAGGAACAAGGAAGATTCTTTTAAAGGAAGCAGAGAAAAGGCTTGTTGTAAACCTCTAAACAATAGTTTTGTTCAGGCAATTGAATGAATCCAATAGTGCTAGCTGCACAAGAACTTATTTACTTTAAGCATTACTGCAAGCTGTGAAAAACACAGGTGCCTTTTTAGGGCAAACGAAGGGCTTTTCTTCTGGTGGCAGTTCTAGTGACAAACAGGGGGAAAGACATTATTTTTTCAATAAGAGTCAAAAGCAACTAAGTATTTTCCCTATGAAGCAGTACACTAGCTGCTATGTCTCTGGTAACTCTGGATGATTAGTGGCAAGTCAGAATTTATTTTATTTTCATGCTTTTTCCCCCCTTGGATTAGCTCTGATGGTGGTAATCTATGCAAGCATATTTTTAAAAAAACTGAATTCTACATATCAAAACTTGAAATGCCCAGTTTATAAAAGAAGTATCTCAGAGGTATTGAAAACACCTGTTTCACTGTTTGCTATAAACTTCTAAAACATACCTTCCTTACTCCTTTCCCTACCACTCCATAAATATCTTTCTTCTTTATCATTTATGCCCCAGGGGATAATCATTGTCATTTTCTGAGTAAAAACATATAGATATAACAACAGCTCAATGTTCTGATGAAGAAGGAAATATGTAACACTGACATTGAAGATTCAGAAAAGGAAAAAAGGTAATTTTCTAAAATGGTAATATTTTAAAATAGGGAGAATTTAACAAATAGGAGAACCCTTGAATTTTCTCTCTACCAAATTGTAGAGTAGATGAGAGGGCAGAGAAGGACAGCTGACAGTTAAAAATCCTCTAAGTGAGTAAATTAAACACAAACTTTTAAAAATTGTATTTTTACAACAACAATACTAATGAGAACCAAACATGATCCAGGATAAATATCTCTCTGTGAAAACCATTTTACTTAAAACAAGAGAAACTTTATAAATAGGACTCTGTGAATTTCCAAATTTATCCTGATCATTCTTTGCTTATTACGCTCTAGTCATAATTATTTGATACAAGAACAAGTTGTAGCAAATATTTCAGCAAAATTAAGATATATATTTTACAAGTAGTATCCTGCAGCATATCTGTTTATGGTATCAGAACTGAAAAATCATGGGCCTCTTAAGGTAAAATACACAGATATAAATAGATGCTAATTTAATGCCACTGCACATAATAGTCAGATAATTTGAATGATATTTATTTAAACTGTATAGCCACTTTAAATTCATTCTTGGCCCTGGACTTCTCTCTTATTTAAGAAATATTTACACAGGGACATTTTGCATAAAACATTTAGAAGTTCACTATATAGTGCTATATAGCAATATTGTATTGTCAATTGTAATAACTGATCGGTTGAAAGGCTCCCTCAACTGATATTTTTATCAGTCTCTGCAAGGAATTAAATTAAGGTATTTCTGAGAAGTTCAGTACTAGATATAAATATAGCTTTTGTGTCTTTCTTCCTTGCTCATCTCATGTGATTTCTGGTAGCTAAGAGTCAGAAGAATCATAAGTTTTCCATCTGAGAGATCAAGTCACTGAGGGGAAAACAGTTAACAGCGTTTTTTTTTTTTTTTTGCATAATAGTGGTAATGTTCAAGATTTCTGCTGCACTTCCTTCCTCATTGTCATTTTCTTATGAAAAACGTAAAGAGAAGTTACAATAGGTGATTGCTTCCCAAATTATTTAATGCTGGGTATACAAATGTGTAGCCGGCACTTTGTGTGTGTTGCATTCTGTAGGATTACTTTAGCTTTAATTCTCTTTTACCAAAGATTGTGCAACTGAGATGACGTCACTTTTACCTAGAATGTACTTTGCTTCAATTTACTGAGCATCAACCTTTTTCTTTTTTGAATATCAAGTTGAATTTATTAAAATGAAGCACTAAGCCTTTTCAGGTATGTATCTGAAATACTATGTGTATGCCTATTTAATTAAGTTTCATGAATCCGTATTGAGAAGGACATCATAATAAGTAGGTTAGGAATATCTCCTCTGAATTAATGGCAATGCTGGCTGTCTTGCTGCCTCACGCCTAACCTTAAACTTTTTCCGAGACACCTCTGACTCAGCACGCTGTGTCTAAAACCACACAGTATATTTGTTTTTAAAACACTTGTAAAAGTTTGCGTTTTCCAGTCACCCTTGGGATGAAGGTTTGTAAAAATAAAGAGCACTTTCTTCCTTAAGATGAAGAATCCTTGAATAAGCAGAAAGAGGCCAAGATGCAGGTGATTTATTTAAGTCTGTGTCAATGATAATGATGTCATGGTTTCCAGCACACTGTGTCCACCCCATTGTGGGACGAAAGAATGTCAAGGACAATTCCAAACACAAAACTTTGATTGTGCTGGAACCGGAAAGGCACAGTAAGAACTCCACTGCGCTCTTCAGTTCAAAACCTGCATCCTGCAGACAAACTACAGAAAGCATGGGAGAAAGAGCAAAGGAGAGGGGCTTATCTCAGAGTAAAGCTATGTGCTGAGGTATGATGGTAGACAGCCAGGCACCAGGGATAAAACACTACTAAATAAAACAGCACCAGAATTAGAATTATTGTCTATATTGTGTGTTTTGAACAATAAATAAGAAAAATATTTTATCAGAAGAAAAATGTGTTATCTAAGAGTCAGGATAAACAATGAGTAGCTTTTTAAGACCAATTTCTTTTCATTAGACATCAAGGCACCACATCAGAGCACTTTTGGAACAATAAAAAAAAAGGAACAATAAATCATTACTAATCATTAGAACTAGACAGGTAATAGCCGGGTAACTTTCTTGGTCCAAATAGCCAAATGAGATTAAGGATTTACATTTTATTTAATTATTGTGACTCCAGAATGCCAGTTTATTTACCATAAAGGTAAGAGCAAAGAACAGCCTGTTCATTTGTATCCCAGGCACCATTAACTACAGGTGACAACAGGGTCTGTAATGCATTCATATGGATTATCATATATTAAAACATTTAGAATTATGATCCATGGCCAACACAAAAAGCTGCCATAATCACAAACTACTATAGCTTGACATTGCTGTTTTGGTTGTTTTTCAATTACTGATCTTAATTTTTTAAAATTAAACTTTTTTTTTTTAGAAGTTAGAAACGTACATTTGTTATATCGTTATTAATTATTCCTTTAAGGGTGGAAATTCTAGTAATTGGTCCTTACCCTTGATTTCTAGGTATTAAAATTTAAAGCATCAGAACATTCATTCTTATAGCCCTGCATATCTAGTTCATTAACAAATATGAATAGCTAACACCAGCTCATTTAAATAGTATGTCTTACATGAGTTCTCGCCACACTCTGTTTCTGTCACACTGCTCCCAAGAATCATTGGCTCTTATTATACATGTAAATGGCTATCATAAAAATAAAAATTTCATTTAAGATTGTTAATGACTTCTGCAGCAGTCAGACTTCCTTTAATGATCATCCTCTGCCCCTAATTAAACGTATTTATCTTTCAAGCATCTTTGGCTGAGTTCTCCCTCATAGTTGAAAATCTAAAACCTTAAGTCTTAATGGATATAACGATAAATGTTTATGTGTGGGATTGCTGAGATTCGAGAAACCTTCACCGAAAGCAAAATTGGAAACAGAAAGAGTACAAAACTTGGCACAGTATGTTAGGAAAACGAAAAACAAATACAGCACACTCAAACTGCCATCCGTCTTTTTTCCTTCTTTTTTTCACATTTCATTTTCTGTAGTAGTGGAAGTGCTTTTATTATCCTCCTTCCAATACACCAAACAATTACTCTGCCTATGTTCAGTGTTTTATAGTCTGCAACATCACAATAGCATATAGGTAGATTCTGCTGCTTACTTATTCGCCTTCCCATCCACTTCACCTATTTATAAAAATGCTATTGTTATTTATATCATAAGAGCAAAAACAAGGTGGGGTAAATCATGATGGCTCTCACTGGGTCCCGGGAATAGAGATTAAGGAGACATGAAGGCTTGAATTAGAAGGGTCGTTTAAAAAAATTTTACAGGCCACCTTACCAAGTAAAGATGAGCAGAGGGAGCATATGGGAATTAGATTAATTCTCTTTTATTTTGTTAGTCATTTCATGCCTTAGTGATGTTCCATCCTACGTGAATTTTAGACCAAGGCATTTCCATTTGCACAGTGGCATTTGAAGTTTTAGTTTGAACACGATTTACCTTATTTTTATTATAGTTGGCCTTGGACCATTTTTACGTCCCTAGAGAGTCCCACCAAACTGCAGGAATCATTATCAAGTACTTAGCTGTTAAATAATAAGAAAGCTACCTGACCAGGTAAAAGCGTGAAATCACATTCACACTTAACAAAAGGGAACGATTAGATGGTTGAATTACAATAGGAGGTGTCAGACAGACACTGAAACTACATTAAACTGACAGTTATTTGGTTGGTATTGCTACATAATTTCCACACAAAATTTTCAAATATATGTTAGTTGTGAGCTTTTATGTTTGCTTCCATTTTCTATCCTTAAAGTACAGATCTCGATCATGTTATAATTTGCACATTGTAAATGTGGTGCAAATACTTCATGTTGTGTGTTTAAAATATAGTTCATATTCAACTTTCATCAAAACCGAAACATAATCCCTTCCTAAGATGTCAATGCTGTAATGTGATAACACTACTACCACTTCGTAATCTGTCACCAGCTTTGGTATCCCTATTCTGCAAGGGCTATGAAAAGAAATATTTTAATTATTTGGTTGTGGACGTTCCACTAGGTAGTAAAGATTAGTTTAAGATGGCACGGGAAGGGGCCAAGTAGTTTTGGACACTTACCTGGACCATCTACAGAGGCTTGCAGAATGTCGTTGGTGTGCCAGGTATGTTCCACTCCACTCTCCCTTATCTCATCTTCCTCTTCCTCTCTTGGCAACAGAGCTTGGCTCACATGTGGGGAGGACTCATGGTTGGGCACGCTAGCTGGACTCCTCTCCTGGTCCAGAGGGTTAGCAATCCCGTCCTCCTCAGCAATCTGAAGCTTGTCCTCCTCATCTGTTTCAGAACCCGTGTCCACTACATTGTCATAGTTCACCACTGAAGAGAAAGAACAGAACACACACTCTCTAAACACTCTGTTGAAAAATATCAGTCACCTCTAATTGTTTAGTTAAATGAAAAATAATTAATATTTTCATAACTTAATTACTCAACCATGTCAGGAAAATATAATTAACATCATTCATGTTTTAGCATTTTTATTCTTATTCAGTTATAGCTGGGTACTCTTTCTGATTTTAAATAGTTTTTACTAAAAAGATGAGAAATTTTAAAAAGCAACAGAAGCACATATACTCAAAAATATGCCTATGTTGCATATGCAAAGAGACATATTGCAATATGCACTTTCGATACCTCACAAAAACTTACAAAATAGATCTGCAATTGACAATTTTATTAGCTTAGTGACATGGAATGTTTACTATAAAATGTTGTACTAAAAATACGACATGATTTCACTATATTAGCTGTGGTTTTATTCCTAGAAACAGTAGCCATACACACACAAAATGTCCATCTATTTACCCAAATACACGAACACATACACAAACCTGCTCAATCTGAAATGTTCACTGTTGCTTCTATGTCAACCGTCATGTGCTAAGGCCATTTATATCCCAATCTTTTAAGCAGAAAATGAGGAAAAGCCATATCTTCTGGGCCATTAATGCTACTATTGAGATGTCTTCATAGTGCCATAATTACAGAAGATTTCAAAGTGACACAGGCAAGACCAACACAAATGTTAAAATAACTCACAAGAACCGGCAGGCTGCTTTTGCAGCCCTCAGTCCCAGCAATGCTCAGTAGCTTTTCTTAAAATAGACAGCCTGTAAATAAGGTCTGTGAACTCAATTGAAGGTGGCTGTTTCTGAATTAGTCAGCCCTCACAGGCTCTCGGCCTACATGCTAGTACATAAATTGTCCACTTTACCACCAGACAAGAAAGATTAGAGTAATAAACACGGGGCATTAGCTCAGCTAGAGAAACACACCAGCCGTTACGCACACACAGGATTGCCAAGAACTGTTAACCCAACTCTCCAGAAACACACACAAAAAAACAAGTTAGAACCATGACATCATGGGAACAAGAGGGAGAGAGAAAGAAAAAAAAAAAAGCCCGTGGAAAAAAAAAGCACAAACAATTTTCAGGTTCATTTTGATTTCTCTGCGCCTAATAAAGCAATCCTCTGCTAAGTTATCAACTGGGCTATCTCAAGTGGCTCTTGCCAGCTATCGGATTATACAAAAGTGGCAGAAAAGGAGGAAAAAAAATGAAAAGGATTGTGTGTCAGGTTCATAATGCTTTTGGAGAATTCTGGAAACATGTCTAGTTACAAATTTTAGTCAGTCATATCTGTTTGCTTTGACAGGTTCCCAGGGAGTAAAAAAGGAACAAAAAGAGAGAGATTTTTTTTGTCATGTGAGGCTGGGGACAAAAAGATTACACCGTGCATATCTGCTCATAATATGATCTTTGTATAATCCGCGGGTCTGCACTTGCCTTCAGAACAACTGCACAACAGGTGCAAATTAAAATGAAAACGGCAGCGGAGCCGGGCAAACAGAATCTGCTGACCTGGTTTGAATACCAATTGACGGGGGAAACAAAACCTTTTCAAGAGGTGTGACCACAAGGGCTTAGGCAAGTTCAGGCTGGGTAATGCCCTCAGATCTACAAAAAGAGAGATATTCTAACATCTCTGCTCTAGCTGTGTGGTCCAGATATACCTTAGTACAATCAATAATGTGCTTCTTTTTTTTTTTTTTCTGGTGACTGAGATTTAACCATTTCTTAGCAACAAGCAGAAGATTCTTTACAAATTTTCTGAACGCTGAGTTCAGGGCGGTGGGGGGGGGGGAGGGAGAGTGGTGGGGGCTACAACAAAAGCTCCTAAGGCCTGGGAAGCTTTCAACCCACCTCCTAAAAACTGATCTCTGGGCACAGGAGGAATAAAGAAAGGTCCAGAAGGAGTGAATAAAATTATCTAAGGCTGGACAGGCATTAAAAGGCCTTTATCCTGGAAAAAAAACCATGCCTTTTAAGGTCTTTTTCTGCATGGACCACAATATCCCGTGTGACACGTGAGTGTTCCTGCAGCAATACAATTTAAATATTTTCTTGTGGAAAAAAAAAAAAGAGAGATAAATGATTTATGAACAGCCCTTGAGGAGTCCCAAATATCAGAACAATCTAAACAAGCAATGAAGTCATGTCTCACCATATAGGGTCAGGAGTACAGCATCCATCACCTTCATGGGCCAACAATACTTCACAACCTTTAGGGTTCTCGCTCACAAATAGTAGTAAATACTTTTAAACTAAATAAATAACTGCTGTCAAGTTCACTTACAGAAGCAGTATGCCATCTTTTCCAGAGCTGTGTTAACTAGGATATCCATTCCCATAGCCATTCTGTTGGTATCCCACCCCTCTCTCCTTTTTTTTAATCCAGGTAAAACAGTTCTTAAAGGTAGTTTTTACATCTAAATTCATAGTAGTTCATTTCATCCTGTTCTTTCCGGTTGACCTTCTGACAATGAAAATTAAATCCATTAATACGAACGTTGTACTTCCTGCTCCCTACCTCATCCCCCCACTTCTAAATCCCCAGGATTTTCCTTAAAATTTTTCTCTCAAGTCTAGTCAGTGGATTTGTCTAGGGTAGGTAGTGGGGAAATTTTCACCACAAAATATTCTTACTATAGAATGGCCAATACATGATGAATTTACCCCTATTTACATTATGATATAAAATAAGCTCATTTTCCCATTTGTTTCTGTTTTCATCCTTTGCATACCATCATCACCATTGACATAACAGATCTTAATAATGTGGCTTTGTCTCTGCAAAGAAGAGCTTCAATTTTGTATAATAACCAACATATACTGGTTTTAAATATGGGTCTTTGGGCAGAATATATTAATCCAGTGTCTGTTTTTCAATTTATGATACATATTTTTTATTCAGCATTCAAAAGCAAGGAACCGCCTACATAATGTAGCAAAGTTCTATTCAGGCCTTACGTTAGGTCAAATAAGCCACTTCTTGCAGGAGTATCAGCAAAATTTTGTACATGTATTGGAACTACATGGCTGGCAGAAAAACAGACAGTTACTTCAAAACCACAAAGAAGTGGGAGCCCAAAGAATTCCTTTCTGCAATTCAATAAACAAGAGGAAAGATGTACTGTTTGCTGGCTCAAAATAGACACTAATTTTACATCTGTCTCTTAGGCACAGCAAAAAGCCAACTAAAGAGCAGTAATAAATGTCCAAAAACAGCATCAGTATCCAAAAGTCTCCCAGTAATCTTCAGAGGAATTAATTACAATTCTGTGTAACAGTTGCATTGGCAAAATGCACCTATAATTACATACAGGTACTGTACTGTATTACAGGGAAATTTGCCATGTGATATCATGTTTACATGATAATTGATGGATAAGATAAAACTATTTGCATATGAAATGCATATGAATTATTGGCATGGCTAACCATTTTATGTGGAATCGTATTAAAGTTTCATTTTCTCTAAAACTGTATGTGTAATATGGGGTTACCAAAGGGTATAAAGCTGATACTTAAATTCGCTTTATAGCAAATGGCCCTGGAAAGATATATCTGACTATGTATTACTAAAAACCTATATTTAAAAGGCTTCATAGTTTATCTATAATAAGCATTATTTTCACTTAACCAGATTGCATTATATTAAATCCTCTCTATTCTTCCTAAGTAAACAATACTCTAAATTGTATCACTATACCAATTAATTTTACAATCATGGTTTCTCTTTATATGATATAACTTTTTTTTTCAGATTTTTGTATATTCTGGTGACATATAACAGAATAGTAGCAAAATGTGACATTTTTATAATGTCCATACCTGCTGGAAAATTTCAGCATTTGCAAAAATGGCCTATCATAGCATTTAAACATCGCTCATAATTAGCTTGACATTTGAAATACCAGAACTGTTGTTTTGAAGATGGCCTACACAATGTTACCTAACTAACCCCTTTTCATACTTATATGCTTTCTCTACATTATTCTGTCAGCTACAGTACAAATAAGATATCAGTTGCTAATGTATTAACATGCAAAAGAACTGTTGTTAAGGGGCAATACTTCATCTTCACTAGAAGCAGAAGTTTTATTGATGTAAAGGAAAATTACATATGCAGATTATAGACAGTTAATTGTTAATAAGGCAGTCAATAACGATTTCCTATAACTCCACTCAAGCTAAACGTGCCAATAAATCTTTCAAGGCCATCATAAAACATTTGTTAAACGCCTACCATGTGTTAAGTCCAGAGGATACACTATTCTCACCTCAGGAAGCTTACTATCTATTTGGAAAAATAGAATCATACAATTGCAGTGCTAGAAGGACGCGTGAAGTCAACCCTTGACATGTGACAAAGGAGGTAATACAGGCACAGTGAAGTTAAATGACTTGTCTAAGGCCCTGCAGCCAGTTGGTGGCAAAGCCAGTGCTAGAAAGCACATCTTTGGGCATACAACAGCCACACAAAAATATACATAATAATACAAATTCCCAGTGAAGAATGCAATCTAAATTTAAACTCCACGTGATCTGAGTAAGGGAATGGAAATCCCTGGGACTTTTGGGGATTTTCATGCCGCAAAATGGAGATTGTCACTTAATTTTAAATTGTTTTGATGATTGTTGCTTTCATGGATCCCCTTAATTTGAGTTATAGAAGCCTACCAATTTGATCAATTACCAGAATCTAACAATACACCCATGTTTCCCACAATAGTTTGGAAACAATAGAAATAAAGAGGCAGTTCCCCGAATTATGAGCTTGAAGACCTGTCTTCTTGTCTCAGTCCCAACATGTAACTAGCTGTGTGGCCTTGGCCTATTTATCCAAGAAACCTTGGTACAAATGGGTAAAAATAATGATAATGGGTTCCCTGTCTGTGAGGTTGCCACAAGGAGCCTACAAAATTGTGTGTCATGGTACTCTATGAAGTATAAAACACCAATAACTACTGAAATAATCATAAAGATGGGACCTTTGCTCCAGTGTCTTCTTTTGTCTGCTGCTGTGATGTGTGGTAACTATAGGTGAAAAGAGAAGATTTGAATGTGAGCCAGTCACAATTCTGGTTTTGGTCCTTCATTTACAAATTGATTTACCAAAGTGTCCTCAAGTAGGAGGCCCCTGATGGGAAAGAGTATGCTTAAACCCTTAGCTAATATGTGATACAGACATGTAACCTCATTTAAAAAATGCCTCTTCTGATAACATGGCTTAAAGTTTAAAAGAAGGCAGTTGGAATTTTATGAGTCATTTGGTTTCCTAAATCTCTTAGATGCTTGGAGATCATTTCTATTTGAGCTGATGGATTAACGGCCTAGTTGCTTTCTTAGAACGTCTTTACGTGTGGTAGGTGTTGGGGCACATTCTAAGACTCTTTATCTGAACCCTAGCCCTTTATTCCTCCCCCATGCCCCCAAATTTTGATTTTCAGGTACTGTGCTACTAAGGACAGCATGTGGCTCTTTTTCAAGAATTTTTATCCAGTGACTTGCTTTTCCATGGAAGATTTATCAATGACATCCCTTCTTTATCACACTTAACTTGTTACCTCTGTACTTGAGTAGATAAAGATCACAGGACTAAATTCAAGGTTCAATTTCTCATTTAATAATGGGGGTCTTGTGACAGGTACAACAAGGCAAAGATAAATTCAAACAGAGATTTTCTTCTGAATTTGAATATGTGCCACTGAAATGCATGAGCCTTAATTTCCCGATTTAAAAATGGGAATAATTTTATCACTTGG
>NC_141908.1:27335000-27337500 GCF_057802395.1 Ceratotherium simum simum
AAATAGCCTCCACGTCAGGGGGCAAAGAATATTGAATCTTCCTTCTTTCCTTCTTTTCCATATCCCCTCTTCTCCCTGTCCCCAGCCTAGTAAGTAAATAATGTAGCTGCTTAGTTAATGTGGAAAAGATATATATTTTGTCTTCAGGACACTGTTTTCGCAGAACATGTTACATGTGTATCTTATCTTCAAGGCTCTGGCTCTTTAGATCAATATTTATCCAGTGCCCAGTGCTCTCACCTATGGGTATTCTTAGATCCAGGGTATTTTGATGATCATTAATCAATCTACTCTCATTTTTTCTTCTCTCAAACACTTCCACATATGAGTTTGTTTGATGACTCATAAGGGCACCACACCAAAGATTAAGGATTAAGTTTAATAACTGTAAATTTCAGAAAGCTGATTTTAAAGTTTGATAAAAGTCGAAGCACTTTGGTGTTTACAAGTTAACATACTTCTCTAAATGTCACATCCTAAGATCTTCAGGCCCCTGTTCTGTTTCACATGCAAGCATTTCTCTGGCTGCTAAGCATCTGGTCAGTAACAGCCTTAACCTTACAAATAAGTGGGTTCTGCTAGCATTGGCCTCCCCTGCTCTATGCAATGGTAACAATGGAAATATGACTGGGATAATTAACGAATAGCTAATGAAAAAGTGGAGAAAATTTACATCACTGGCTCCTATTCACTTGCCCATAAAATATATTATGATATTTATGATATGTCTAGCATACCTATATATGTGCTTTCTTTGGTCCCTGGGCTTTGTTTACAGCCATCAAATATGCCCTTTATTTATTATTATTCCTTCCCATGTCTCCAAGTTACTCCCATCTTGTTCATTCTTCATGATAGTATACTCTGTACTAGAAAAGAACACATTTTCTCACAACTTTCTAAATTCTTCTCCCCATCTATGTTCAATTAAACATAAATTAATGAGCCATAAAAAGCGCACCAGACCACCTGGACATGCTGAGGCCATTTTATCCCTGGAAGCACAGTGACCCTTAACTAGTCGCTGAGTAAGGGATTCCGGGTTTATGTGCCCTGCCCACAGGCCCATTTGGCCTCCCTAATGGGCCAATTCCAAAAAGGAAGTGAAAAGAGAGGAAACAAACTTGTACTAGAAGCTAGAAAATCTCAGCAATGTGAATGCTTCTACCTCTCATACATCTTATTGTTTTGTAGGGTCTGGGATCCGACTGCTTCAATTTGAATCTAGCTCCTCTACTTACTAACTTGTGATTTCTGACAAGACATTTAACCTGCCTCAGTGTCCTCTTCTGTTGAATGGGGGACAATGACAGTATGTACTTTACTAAGTGGCTTTGAAGATTAAGATGAGTCCAAACATGTAAAGCACCTAGAGGTTGGCACACAGTAAGAGCTTAATAAATGCAAGGCATTGTTATTATGATTATTATTATTATGCTCATTTGCTATGTCCAGGGACAGTTTTAGGTGACAGCAGGTTCTGTATATTTCTCTGCCATAATAATTTTGTGACTGGATCCTATGATAATTTACAGTAGTCAAGCTGACGCAGTAAGATTTTATTCTTTCTCTAAGTTTGGCAAAGGGCAATGGAGGGCATTGAAAGGTCATAACATTTAAGCATGAAACATAGAATTTAGGAGTTTGGAGATTCCTGCTGTGGAAAAGGGGCATCCCAGACACTAAACTAGGTGTGGGATGGCCACCCTGTGAGATAGTCAGTAGAATTCCATTTTGCAGAAGTAGCAGCTAAAAGTTCAAGATGATAAGGGACTGATTGAAAGTTCACGCAGCTAAGTGGGGGAATTCAGTTTTCCATTTTTCATCTGTCTGACCTCAAAACGCAACATCTTTCTGAATGCAGCATCACACTTTTCGAAACCTTGCACGCAAGGTACATGCTAAAAAGAGATTTTATGGTTTTTGACATTTATGTTGCACACATTCAAAAGAAATAAAAATAGACTCCATGCTGCTGATATAATTACTAGAGGCTATAAAAGCCATGCAAAAATCTGGAGAGGGGGCGTGGGAATGGTCGGGGGAAGAACATAAACAAGGGAGCGATGACACAAACTAGGACAACACACTGTCCTTAATTCCTTCATGGAACTCCCCACAGGCCTGGTAGAGCTCCGCCATAGAAGATCAAGCCTTCATTTTGAACTTGGAAATCTCCCCATTTGCATGCAGTGGCAGTGCCAGCAAGCCACAGGTGGGCACCACATGAGCAGGTGAGAAATGCGACTAGAAAGGAGAGGATGAGGATTTGGTGCCCCTAAAAGAGCCTATCAATTCTAATTATCCTGCCTGGGTGCCCTGCTTTTGTCGTACTTAGGTATTTATCTTTTAGTCAGGCAGCATAGGAGAGTTTTAGACAAATGAGCGTCCATGCCTTGGAAATCCCAGAGAAGAAAAGTTAAGCAGCATCAGGGAGAGAAACTCGTCGAGCTCTCAGCCCACCTGCACTGTGGTAAGGAAGCCGCACTACGCTGAGCTG